>NW_015168133.1:93262-113681 GCF_001447785.1 Gekko japonicus | reverse complement strand
CCACGTTTACAACTGATCTCCATTTGACAGAGATCAGCTCCCCTGGAGAAAACGGCTGCTTTGGAGGGCGGACTCTATGGCGTTGTACCCTGCTGAGGCCCCTCCCCTCCCCAAACCCTGCCCTCTCCCGGATCCACCCCCAAAGTCTCCAGGTATTTCCTGGCAACCCTATAAATCCACCCTCCAAAGCGGCCGTTTTCTCCGGGAAGAATGATCTCTGTAGCCTGGAGGACAGTTGTAATTCTGGGAGATCGTCAAACCCCATCTGGATCCTGGCAACCTCCGTGACTGTAGCCTGGAGATGAATTCAAATTCTAGCAGATCTCCAGGCCCCGCCTAGAAGTTGGCAACCAGACTGCCCATCCTGCAATTAGGATTTGTTTGGGGGAGGCGCAGGAGCCTGCCTGACTGCCCAGCCGGCTGCAGATTTTCCACTTCATTAAAGTCCGCCTTCCCTAATGGCCTTGCGTGATTCCAGAGACCGGTGAGAGGAACTCCAACTGTTCAGGCCCGGAGCTTGTTAGAGTAATTTTCTAAAGATTAACAAGCATTGATTCCCCTGGAAAGCGGGGGGTGGGGGGAGGCTGCACGGCCCCCTTAATCTCTTCTGACTGCCCCAACTGCATAATTGTGAAGGTTGCTTCCTCCGGCCGAGGACGAGAAAGAGGGCAGGAAGGGAACGTGATCTGTCAGAGAAAGGCTTGTGGCTGGGGGGGGGGGGGGAGTAACACAAAAGCTCAAGCCCACAAAGCCGAGGTATTAATGAGACAAATGTCATTTTTGTTTTTGGTCTCGATCTGTATTAAAACCTTTCGACTGTGCCTTCTCCATAAAAGTAAAGGCAAAGGTTCCCTTGCTCGAAAGCCAGTCGAGTCCAACTCTAGGGTTGCGGTGCTCAGACGAAGAGCCAGCGCTGTCCGAAGACGTTTCCCTGGTCATGTGGCCGGCATGACTAAACACCAAGGCGCATGGAATGCTGTTACCTTCCCACTGAGGTGGTACCTATTTATCTACTTGCGATTTCTTGCTTTCGAACTGCGAGGTTGGCAGGAGCTGGAACTAGAGATGGGAGCTCACTCCATCATGCGGCGCACTCAGGTCTCGAACTGCTGAACTACTGACCTTCCACAGCTTACAGTTCAGTGTCTTAACCACTTGAGCCACTGCAGCTCCAGCCTTCTCCATAGGTGGGTACCAAATTCAGGGTTTTTTGTTTTTTTTTAAATAGGGCCATAGCCAACTGGGACCACTTTCCTGTCTCATCAGTTGAACTAAAACGCATTGGTCTAATACAGGGGTGTCGAACTCATTTGTTTTGAGGGCCGGATCTGACATAAATGAGACCTTGTCGGGCCGGGCCACGTGTGTCATAAAAGGTAATGCCAGGTAGCGGAGATATAAACTTTATAAAGGACACAGACACAAAGATTTTTTTTACTTAAAATAAAAACAGGCTTAAAACATTAGCTCTGTGAGCTGCAAACCTACTTTTGATTTATTGACATTCGCCACAGAAATCTCATCAGAGTTCTGAATCTAGGACCCAGGTTAAAACATGAAATGGCTGAGTGATTAAGAGAGTCTGGCAAAGCAAGCTATGATGCAGCAGCAGCAGCAGCAGCAGCAGAACTGGAAGCAGGAGATGGCCAGTTCCTTTGCGGGCCTGATGGAAGCCCTCTGGGGGCTTGATCCGGCCCCCGGGCCACGTGTTTGACACCCCTGATCTAATATGACGGACAGACATTCAACTGGTACAGCTTTCCGCCCTTCTAGGACCGAGGCTTCAAATATGTCACCTCCTTTTGGGAACTGGGAAAAGGAGTTGATATTAATTACACTGGCGATCCCGGCCACAAGGACATAAGAAGAGCCCTGCTGGATCAGAACCGGGCCCCATCTAGTCCAGCATCCTTTTTCACAGGGCAGATTAGAGGACGGATGGGGGGAGGGGCAGCTATGGGCAGGACTCTGAACTCTTTGGAGAAAGAGTGGGATAAAAAAAATATAACTATATATATTTATTTATTTTTGCTATCAAACATAGCTATTCTTTGGGTAGGGATGCCAACCTCCAGGTGGGGCCTGGGGATCCCCTGGAATCACAGCTCATCTCCAGACTACAGAGACCAGTTCCCTGGGAGAAAATGGATGCTTTGGAGGGTGGGCTCTATGGCATTGTGCCCCACTGAGGTCCCTGTCCTCCCCAGGCTCCATCCCCAAATCCCCAGGAGTGCCTGGAGCTGACAACCCTAACCCTCCGTCCCCTGCTGGGGACCAGTGCTCCCTCTAAGCTGTGGAGTCTTGTCAGAAAAAAACTACTTTGTGAGCTCCTGGCATTACAGTTGTGAGTGAGCGATTTGGCTACTGCATAAATTAGTTTGCTCTGGAGCCCCATCCTTCCTGAGCGAAGACAAAAATGTGTGAGCTGGAGGCTAAAAAACTGTGGGCTAGCTCACACTGACTCAGCTTAGAGGGAACTCTGCTGCCAACTCCAGGTTGGAGAATTCCTGACAACTGGGTGCGTGTGTGTTCGTCCAAGGTTTTGGGGAACGAAGGGAGCACTGTGCTGACCCTGTCGGACAACCACAGTAGGGTACAACTCCACAGAGTCCACCAGGCAGTGGCACCGACTTCTGCAGCCTGGAGACCAATGTTCCCTCTAAGCTGTGGAGTCTTGTGAGCAAAAATTCGACTTTGTGAGCTACGGGCATTAAAGTTGTGAGCGAGCGATTTGGCTACTGCATAAATTAGTTTGCTCTGGAGCCGTCCTTCCTGAGCGAAGACAAAAACGTGTGAGCCGGAGGCTAAAAAACTGTGAGCTAGCTCACACTCACTCGGCTTAGAGAGAACACTGGTGACCGGGGGGAAGCTGGCAACCCTGCTACTGGAACTGGCCTAAAACAGGCGTCGCGTGGCCTCAGTTTGGCATACTCCACTGTTTTTTGGTTTTTTTACTGGCATTTCTGAGATCCACATTTGCAAAGCAAGCAGGATCTCCTGACAGATCTCCTGACAGGATCTCCTGACAGAACTGAGTGCCTCGGAAGATCAGGCCAAAGTCTTGAACTCTTTCCAAGAATTCTGGTGCCAAGCAAGTAGTCAGGTGGTCTGCCAGAAAGTGGGCATTGACTGTGTGATGGGTGCAAATCTGCCCTTAGCTCGCCACCAGCTGTTTTGATGATAGCTGCGCACCAATCAATCTGTATTGCTCTATTTGTTGTTGTTGTTGTTCAGTCGCAGTCGAGTCCGACTCTTCGCGACCCCATGGACCATCTCCCGCCAGGCTTTCCTGTCTTCCGCCGTCCTCTGAAGTTGGCTCAATTTCATGTTCGTTGCATCAATGACACTGTCTAACCATCTCATCCTTTGCCGTCCCCGTCTTCTTTGACCTTCAATCTTTCCCAGCATCAGGGTCTTCTCCAGTGAGTGCTCCCTTCTCATTGGGTGGCCAAAGTATTTGAGCTTCATTTTCATTATCTGGCCTTCCAGGGAACAGTCAGGGTTGATTTCTTTGAGGATTGACTGATTTGTTCTTCTTGCAGTCCAAGGGACTCTCAAGAGTCTTCTCCAGCACCATAGTTCAAAAGAATCTATTCTTCGGCGCTCGGCCTTCCTTATAGTCCAACTCTCGCAGCCATAAATGACTACTGGGAATACCATTGCTTTGACCATGCGGACTCTATAGCGCCATGTATAAATTGCATACAAATTGTGTATATAAAATGGCATGTTGGGTACGCACAATACAAACACACGAGGGGAAAAGCAGGGAACAGAAATGGAATTAAAAAACCACGAATAAATATAAAAAGGAAGAACGTTTCTTCCTATCTAGAGTCTGTAGAATCTGAGTTATGTGGAGAATATGTCTAGTTTGTTGTGCATGTGTGTGTGTCTCTCTCTGTGTGTGTTTTAAGACAAATGTTTTGGCAGTTCAAGGTGATGGATTGCACAAACACAATGGCAGCGAGAGAAAAACCCAGCAAATCTAGCTGCCTGCCTTTCAGGGCAAGGGCCGGGCCATCTGTCCTTTCATTAACCTCCCAGTGACCTCAGCCTTTAGGAAGGAATGAATCAATCCACAAGAAAAACATCTCGGAAAAGACCCCTCGGTGCCCTTGGGGCCGGGAGGTCACTGCGTGACCCCAAACTGCAAGATGGCACGATTTCCTATTGCGATGAAATTCTTCTACTTCCTTTTCTTTGGAAGAGCAGCGAGACTCCCATCCACCAGGCTCCTATGTGTACCCATTCCAAAAAGGATCATATTAACCTTTTGCTTGAACAAAGTGTCTTTATTTGTCACGCCACAACGCTCAAAAGACGACAGGGAGTGTCCGGGAGTGTGCATGTGGCTCTCTGTCTCACAGTGTTCTTCTACTGTGGCTACGTAAATTATATGAAATGAAGAAGAGCCCTGCTGGATCAGACCAGTGAGGGTCCATCTAGTCCAGCATCCCGTCTCACACAGTAGCCAGCCAGTTCCTCTGGAGGGCCAACAACAGGGCACAGAGGCGGAGACCAGATTGTGAGAGGGAGGGCAGGAAGGGTTGCCTCAGTGCTTAGTTTTCCTGACCCTTTTTTACACCCCCAGGGAAATGCTGATCGCCACTTTGGGGTCAGGAAGCAATTTTTCTCCAGACTAGTTTGACTGGAGATCCTGGAGGGTTTTTGTTTTTGTTTTGGTCATCTTCTGGGCATGGAAGGAGCTGCGGTGGCTCAAGTGGTTAAGATGCTGAACTGCAGGCCGTGGAGGGTCGGTAGTTCAGCAGTTCGAGACCCGAGTGTGCCGCATGACGGAGTGAGCTCCCGTCTCTAGTTCCAGCTCCTGCCAACCCAGCAGTTCGAAAGCAAGAAATTGCAAGTAGATAAATAGGTACCACTTCGGTGGGAAGGTAACAGCGGTCCGTGCGCCTCGGTGTCTAGTCATGCCGGCCACATGACCACGGAAATGTCTCCGGACAGCGCTGGCTCTTTGGTTTTGAAACGGAGATGAGCACTGCAACCCTAGAGTCGGATTTGACTGGCTTTCGAGCAAGGGAACCTTTACCTTTTTCTGAGCATGGAACAGGGGTCACTGGGTGTGTGTGTGTGGGGGGGAGTTACTTGTGAATTTCCTGCATTGTGCAGGGGGATGGACTAGATTACCCTGGAGGTCCCTTCCAGCTCTATGATTCTATAATTTTATGAACACCGACCTCCATTCCCTAGGGTTGTCAGCCTGCAGGTGATGGCTGGAGATCTCCTGGGATTACAACTGATTCCCCAGGCAAAAGAGATCACTTGCCCTGGAGAAAATGGCTGCTTTGGTACATGGACTGTATGGCGTTATGCCCCATTGAAGTACCTGTCTTCAACAAACACCACATTCCTCAGGCTCCACACACACCCAAATCCTACGGAGGTGGCGTCTATTGCTGCATCCTGTGGCAGTGAGTTCCACAAGTTAACTATGCCTTGTGCGAAAAAGGGACACCTCTTGTTTGTCCTGAATATAAGGCCCATCCATTTGTATTGGTTGACCCTCAATGCTTTATGAGTGTGGAAGAGAATGAAAAGCATCCCTGTCTGGCCCGTCCTTACAGACTTCCAGCTGTCCTTCTCTACCCACATACAAACTATTGTGACCATTCATAAAGATAGTTCAAGGTGGGTAGCCGTGTTGGTCTGGTGCAATAGAATAAAGTTAGAGTCCGGGGCACCTTTAAGAGCTTTTGTGTGCATGCACACTTCGTCAGACGATGAAATGGAATCACACATCGTATAGGGTTGCCAACCTCCAGGTGGGGCCTGGGGATCTCCCGCTTTTACCACTGATCCCCAGCCGACAGAGATCAGCTCCCCTGGAGAAAATGGCTGCTTTGAAGGGTGGACTCTGTGGCATTGTACCATGCTGAGGCCCCGCCCCTCCCCAAACCACACCCTCTCCTGGCTCCACCCCCAAAGTCTCCAGGTATTTTCCATCCCAGACTTGGCAACCCTAACATCGTAGTTGCATATAGAGGAGTTATAAAGAGACTGATGCACGGAGAAGTGATTTCAGCTCATACTTTATTATGTACAGGGTAACGTGAGACACTTAGTCTGGCCCGAGGCCGGCTTATATCCACATAGCAAACAGCACCCCAAACACACACCCACAACCGTGATAGGCTATTTACAGTGTCCCCCAGTCCCATAGGTCCCTCCTTGGATCCTAGCTATCCGATAGGTGCGCACTAGGATCCGTTTGGGCTATTGTCTTCGGAAGCGAAGCTTGGGCCCTTCGCACGGCCACGTGTGCGGCCCGACCACGTGCGCTGGTCTCGCTGGGTACACAACAGGAGCGGACGGTTTTTTTAATTAGCATGCAAAATAGTGAGGACACTTTTAAAAAAAACAGATCAAAAGAATAACAAGCTTAGTTCCTGGTTGGTCTTAAAGGTGCCACTGGACTCCAGCTTTGTTCTATTGTGACCAGTGTTCCCTCTAAGCTGAGTTAGTGTGAGCTAGCTCACCGTCTCTTAGCCTCTGGCTCACACATTTTTGTCTTCGCTCAGGAAGGAGGGCTACAGAGGAGAGGAAACTAATTGATGCAGCCGCCAAATCGCTTGTTCACAACTTTAATGCCAGTAGCTCACAAAGTGAAATTTTTGCTCACGAGACTCCACAGCTTACAGGGCTCTTTTTGTAGAAAAAGCCCAGCAGGAACTGATTAGCATAATAGGCCACACCCAACAGCAGGAACTCATTAGCCTATTGGGCCACACCCCTGACAGCACAGCTCATTAGCACATTAGGCCGCACCCCCATGTTACCAGAAGTGTGGTTATCCAGCCACATCCACCTTTTGCTTGTTATTCTGTTTACCTTGTTTGTTGTCAAAACCCAGGGCTTTTTTTGGAGCAGGAACTCCTTTGCATGTTAGGCCACACACCCCTAATGTAGCCAATCCTAATGGGTTCCTGCTGTTGGGTGTGGCCTATTATGCTAATGAGTTCCTGCTGGGCGTGGCCAACTTGGTAGCCAGCCGGAACTCTGTTCCTGTGCGTTCCTGCCCAAAAATAGCCCTGATTGTGACCAGTGTTCCCTCTAAGCTGAGTCAGTGTGAGCTAGCTCACAGTTTTCTAGCCTCCAGCTTATACCTTTTTGTCCTAGCTCGGGAAGGGATGGCTCCAGAGCAAACTAATTGATGCAGCAGCCAAATCGCTCGCTCACAACTTTAATGCCAGTCGCTCACAAAGGAGAATTGTTGCTCGCAAGATTCCACAGTTTAGAGGGAACATGGATTGTGACCACCATCCGTTAGGCAAACCAGGCCCTGCCCGGGCTGGATGACAGCGTCCATCGCGGATGCCCAAGCAGCCAAGCAGAAGTTGCAGGCCCAATTGAGACACTGGAAAGCTCTCCCTCTCTGCCTTTCCCCTCTGCATGACTGAGCAGGATTAGGCAGCGGGAAAGGCGGGAGGTGTCAAATCCTTGGCAGTCTGCAGCGGGGAGTGGAAGAGAAAGCAGGCCGATACCTGTGTGCTCCATAAATCTGGGCTTTGCAAGAGGGAACCGCTGGGGCGCCAGCAGGGGAATCATATCATAATGCAGAGGATTTCGCATTTCTCATCCCTGCTGTTTATGTGATTCATCGACTTCTTTTAGACCCTGCCTTTCCCCCTGTAAAGCATGTACACATGACCCAGACCAACGCTCCCTCTAAGCTGTGGAGTCTTGTGAGCAAAAATCCTACTTGGTGAGCTACTGGCATTAAAGCTGTGAGCGAGCCATTTGGCTGCTGCGTAAGTCAGGAGCCGTCCTTCCTGAGCTGAGACAAAAATGTGTGAGCCAGAGGCTAAAAAACTGTGAGCTAGCTCACATTCACTCAGCTTAGAGGGAACACTGGTCCAGACGCTTTGTAAGTGAATCAGCTCATAGTTTATTGAAGCAGGAGAAAAACTGAGATGCTGTAGGAGGACCCAGAGCCTGCTTAAATGCCGGTTCCCTGCCACACCCAACACACACACCCGCACCCATGATCAGGGGTCATTTCGTAGAAAAAGAGGTGCAGGCGCTCATTATCATAACTTATTAGCATAATTTATTTGCATAAGCCTCACCCCCTGACATCACCGGAAGTGTGTCAGAAGGCAACACCCACCGCTCAGGCTCCACTGGACTGTTTTGGATTGCTAGCTATTGGGGAGGGGGGGGGAACGTGCAGATCTGTCCTCACAGAGGAGGGAGAGCTTGTACCTGAATAAAACTTGGTCTTAAAGGTGCCACTGGACTGTTTTGGACTGGGGGGCCGGGGGGGGGCTCTTCAGCTTACCTGGCTGCTTCTTGCTCTGATTGAGGGCTGCTGGGAGCAGGGGGTGGAGCTTATTGCATGTGCCCGCCCCCTGGGCTCTTTACTGCTGGAGCTCCGCTCCTGTGCGCTCCTGCAGGAAATGACTCCTGCCCGTGATTGGTTTATTTACAGTGCACCCACACCCATAGGTTCCTTCTAGGATCCGGACTGACCGATTGGCCCATTCCTGGATCCTCTGTCTCTATTGTGTCTGGTCGTGAAGCTCTGCTAGTTCGCATGACCACGTGCGCACCTGACCACGTGCGCGGTCTTAGTTAGTACCCAACACCCACCCCCCCAATGGGGATCCAAGACAGCTGGCATAATTCTCCTTTATTTTATCTTCACAACAACCCTGTGAGGTAGGTTAGGCGGAGAGTGCGTGAGTGGCCCAGGGTCACCCAACGAGCTTCCATGGCAGGGTGGGAATTTGAACCCAGGTTCCCCCAGAGCCTAAACCAGCACTCTAACCACTGCACCACACTGGCTTTCACTTCTTGAGACACTTCTTTTTCATGTCACAGCTTATATCCTCCCACTCCACGTGGTCAAGTTTGAAGCCAGTTTGGTGTAGTGGTTAGGAGCGCAGATGCTAATCTGGGAGAGCCGGGTTTGTTTCCCCGCTCCTCCACATGCAGCCAGCTGGGTGACCTTGGGTCAGTCACAAGTTCTCTCAGAGCTGTTCTCTCAAGGGCAGTTCTCTCAGAGCTCTCTGCAGCCCCACCTACCTCACAGGGTGTCTGTTGTGGGGAGGGGAAGGGAAAGGAGATTGTAAGCTGCTGTGAGACTTCTTTGGGTAGTGAAGGGGTATAAATCCAGTCTCTTCTTCTTTAAGGAGCCTTTCCCTGCCTCTATGCTGAATTTTCCTCCTTCCATTTACGCAACTAGGATGTTTCTGCATGTGTTTAAAGTGCTTTGCTTACACTACTGAGTCATAGTCTTTGTGACCAGCCTCTCAGGGCAATGATCATCCCCACATGGCAGATGGACACTGGAAGAGAATGGCTTGTCTAAAGTGAAGCCCGATTTGAAGGAAGCATGTACACATGACCCAGGGCTGGGTGGTGGAGGAGGAGGAGCTTGGATATATGCCCTGCCCTTCGTGACCTGAAGGAGTCTCAGAGCGGCTTACAATCTCCTTTCCCCTCCCCTCCCCACATAACAGACACCCGGTAAGGTAGGTGGGCCTGAGAGAGCTCTTTCGAGGACTGCTCCTGAGAGAACAGCTCGGAAAGATCTTGTAACTGGTCCAAGGTCATACCAGCAGCTGCATGTGGAGGAGTGGGGAATCAAACCTGGTTCTCCCAGCTTAGAGTCTGCGCTCCTAACCATTACACCAACCTGGATCAGTTTCCCTGGACGAAATGGCTGATTTGGCGGTAGACTCTATGGCATTATACCTCACTGAGGTCCCACCCTCTCCATACCCTGCCATCCCAAATCTCTTTAGAGAATTTTCCTCCTCGTTCCAATATAGGCTTTTCCAGCTCCAGGTTGAAAAATACCTGGAGATTTGGGGGGCAGAGCCTGAGGCAGGCGGGGTTTGGTGAGGGGAGGAACTTCAGCTGGACAGAATGCCACAGAGTCCACCATCAAAGGCGGCAATTTTTCTCCAAGTGAACTGATCTCTGTCACCTGGAGATCAGTTGTAATCTCAGGAGATCTCTGGGCCCCACCTGAAGGCTGGCAACCCTAAATCACAGCCCCTAAGGGATTTGAAGGCATCCTTCTGCTGGACCAACACCCCCCTCCTTAGCCCAGAAAGCATTTGGTCAAGGGAGCTCCGCGCACTGGAACATCATGTGTGAGTCATTTTGAAGCAAGCGTATTTTACGTTTGCAGTCTCAGCCCGCTCCAACACCAAAACAACAGCAACAAAAGACCGCAAACCCTTCATAATATTTAGGTCACCATTATTTTAGTCCCAGCCATGTTTATTGCTCAAGTTAAACAGATTATAATGAACTACATATTTCCCCCCTCTGGCAGGAAGCAACCCCCCCAAAAAAAAGTTGCATGAAAAGAGTTCTCCCTCCAGACTACGAAAATTGCCCCCACATGCCAAAATGAAGAAGCCAGACTCAAGCAAAGGATGAAACTGAGGCTTTCCTAATAGCTGATCTGCACACAATTTGTTGAGAAACTTCCCTCATACTTTATTTATTTTGCTCCATGTAAAGTCCCTAAATCTTCCGGAATTTCCCAACCTGGAGCCAGCATCCCTGACAACAGACCAGATAGATTCAGGTGGGGTAGCCATGTTGGTTTGAAACTATAAAACAAAGTTTGAGTCCAGTGACACCTTTAAGACCAACGACAGGACTATTTTTGGCAGGAACGCACAGGAACGGAGTTCCGGCTGGCTCCCAAGTTGGCCACGCCCAGCAGGAACTCATTAGCATAATAGGTCACACCCAACAGCAGAAACTCATTGGGATTGGCTACATTAGGGGTGTGTGGCCTAACATGCAAAGGAGTTCCTGCTACAAAAAAAGGCCCTGGGTTTTGACAACAAACAAGGTCAACAGAATAAGAAGCAAAAGGTGGGGGTGGCTGGATGAGCACACTTCTGGTAACATGGGGGTGTGGCCTAATGTGCTAATGAGGTGTGCTGTCAGGGGTGTGGCCCAATATGCTAATGAGTTCCTGCTGTTGGGTGTGGCCTATTATGCTAATGAGGTCCTGCTGGGCTTTTTCTACAAAAAGAGCCCTGACATCTGGGCGGCTTCAAGTTTGTTCAAGCCCAGTCCTGCAATTTCCAGTTCAAAGAGAGCTACTGCCCGTCAGAGTAGACAATACTGACCTTGATAGATGAAGAGTCTGACTCAGCCTACAGCGCGTGTTCCAAGGTTAACGGTCTGGCGATCTTTATTATTTTGTTTCCTGGTTGTGTTCATTCCTTTTCATCTGTGCTGGGTCTTCCGTTTGTACTTGTGCTCACTTTAAGTGTCGCTTTATTTAAAATATTTGTTGTCTGATCCCGCCAGTAAAACACACACACACACACACACAAAATCATGCTGGAAGTGACTCACAGCCTCATTAAAAGGATACCGGTAGCTTCAAAAACATCGTGCACCAACGGACGCTGCAATAAAGTGTAAACAATTATTTTAGAAGGCAGATAAAAAAGCCTTCACTCAAGATAACAAGAAGAGAAAGCAATGCCTAAAATTTACTAAAAACTGAGTCTTCAAAGGAACATGGGATTCATAGCCAAGAAAGGTGTTGTGTGCATGTGCGATCTGGGGTTGCCAACCTCTAGGCACGAGACAGACCAGTCACCTAGAAAGGTGAATTCTATAGCATTATTTCCCATTGATGTCCCTTGCCTCCGCAAACTCCGCCCTTCTCAAACCCCAGAATGTCCAGGTATTTCCCAAACCAGATCTGGCAAAGCTATTTGTTGTTGTTGTTCAGTCGCACAGTTGAGTCCGACTCTTCGCGACCCCATGGACCAGATCATGCCAGGCCTTCCGGTCTTCCGCCGTCCTCTGAAGTTGGCTCAACTTCATGTTCGTTGCATCTATGACACTGTCTGACCATCTCATCCTTTGCCGTCCCCGTCTTCTTTGACCTTCAATCTTTCCCAGCATCAGGGTCTTCTCCAGGGAGTGCTCCCTTCTCATTGGGTGGCCAAAGTATTTGAGCTTCAGTTTCATTATCTGGCCTTCCAGGGAACAGTCAGGGTTGATTTCTTCTAGGATTGACTGATTTGTTCTTCTTGCAGTCCAAGGGACTCTCAAGAGTCTTCTCCAGCACCATAGTTCAAAAGAATCTATTCTTTGTAGACTCGTAAGTTCTATAAAGTAAGAATTATGCCAAAAAATTCTTTGTAGACTCGTAAGTTCTACACCACAACGGACAATGCATATCGCATCTCGTTTCGTATACAAATTTTATCAGAGTGGGTAGCATTGAAATTCATAATTGTAATCCATTTGGCAAACACCATAGTCATTTCTCATAGTTACATTCATCGAATCCTCTAGCTCCAAAGCTATCAAGGGCTTTGTATGTGCTAGCCAGTTGCTTGAACTGAAATCAGTAACCGTTGTGCAACATGAAGAATAGGTCAAATGAGCAGGAGTGGAAAGATGAAACAGACTGCTCCTGAATGTCCCTGTTTTACTGCCCACAGGTAACCAACCTTTATGCGCCCAGGATTCTGGGTAAAGCCTTCCAGGGCAGAGTTCCAGCACCTCTCTTCTTAGAAATTAACTACTAAGTTGAGTACATAAAACTTGCAAGGTGCCCAAGCTTCCGGCGGCAGGATTCTTGTTTATTAAATTGTAGCTCCCTCTGGTGGAAGAAGGGCTCTCTAGCAGAAAACCGATTAAGAAAACTTGGTTCTGGTGGGTCGCCGTGTTTGGTCTGAAGCAGCAGAAGAAAGTTTGAGTCCAACTTTGTTGTTTATTCTGGATATAAGCTTTTGTGTGCATGCACACCTCTTCAGATACAATGAAAAAGAAGTCACCAATCATTACATGTAGGTAGAGAGTGGGGAGGATGTTGCCAGGAAGGGAATTGGAAATCGATAATCTTACACAACCCATTGAAAATGTCCAAAGGGTTTTGTGGCTGTTATTGCAGGAACCCTGAAAAAAGCCCTGCATGAGAGACAAGTAGTATTATCATATTTCTTCTGCAAGTAAGATGCTGGTAAATTGGAGTCACAATAATGGCAGTAGAAAGAGGGGACGTCAGTTTGCAGCTGAACGATTATGCAAAATAGGAGAGGATGTGTACCATTGCTTAACTTGCATAATTTTGATCCAGGTGGGTCACGTGTTGGTCTGAAGCCATAGAACAAAGTTTGAGTCCAGTGGCACCTTTAAGACCAACAAAGTTTAATTCTGGGTATAAGCTTTCGTGTGCCACTGAACTCAGATTTCTTCTCTTGCATAATTTAGGAAGATTGCAGAATTGTGAGGTTTTTCTCTTCATTCAGGGTTTGGTTTTTTTAAAAAAAACCCTCTGAAAATCTAAATTATGCAAGTTAAGCAATTGTGCATATCCTCTCCTATTTTGCGTAATCTGTTCTGCCTTTGATAGCTTCCAATATTTCACCTATTTACAAATCAGAATCAGGAATAATGTTTTGATTTGTTTTAAATATTCAAGGAAATGTTCAGATTGGGAGTTAGTGAACTTGCTCTGTTTCTTTAAAAGAAAGAAAGAAAAGGAAGCCGAAATTCTGAGGAACCTGAATTCTGTGCCCAATACTACCCTTGGAGGTAGATTCAGAGAGTAACTGTGAGAGCCAGTTTGGTGTAGTGGTTAAGTGTGCCTACTCTAATCTGGGAGAGCCAGGTTTGATTCCCCACTCCTCCACTTGCAGCTGCTGGCGTGACCTTAGGTCAGTCACAAGTTCTTTCAGAGCTGTTCTCTCAAGGGCAGTTCTCAAAAGAGCTCTCTCAGCCCCGCCTACCTCGCAGTCGCTGGGTGTCTGTTGTGGGGAGTGGAAGGGAAAGGAGATTGTAAGCCGCTCTGAGACTCCTTCAGGTAGTGAAAGACGAGGTATAAATCCAATCTCCACCTCCTTCTTCCTCCTCTTCCCCTTCCTCTTGTAGAAGAGCTAGATTCAAGTCCATCAGCGTCTTGGAGCCCAACAAGATTTTCAGGGTATCAGCTTTTGAGAATCAAAGCTCTCTGACAGAGGGAGCGTTCACTCTCAGAAACTTATACCCTGAAAGCCTTCCTGGTCTCCCAGGTGTTACTGCACCCAAATCTAGCTACACTAGGAGGGTTTCGAAGGCCCCGGTCACACGGGAGGTTTTGCCCCGCAAGAAGGACGGATTGGGGGCGCATCAAACGGGCGCGATCACACTGCAACATCTGGGAACCGGAGTGCACCCGTCCCCTATCTGTCCTTTCCGGCCGAAAACGCGCATCAGAAAAAAAAAAAAAAAACTAGAAAAGCGTACTACCAACCTGAAACTCTGCAGCAAGGGCAGCCGTGGGATCGCCGGCACACCTGTCTCCCGCAGCATTTGAGGCTCCCGGCCAAACTGCGCATGCGCACACATGCGCAGACGGCTGCCTCGCTCTCTGTTCCATGGCTCCCCCCCCCGGCATCTGGTTGTGTCGGGGAGCAACTGCGCGGCAACTCGTGGGATCTGTCTGATCCTGCCACCACGCGTCTATTTTGATGCGGCTCAGAAAAGCCGCGCTTTGGCCGAACTTTTCCCCCCCGTGTAACCCGGGCCGAAGTCTTAGCTGACATGCCTGTTTTTGTCAGGACTGGTTCCAGTGCACCACAGTTGTTGCTGCTGTCAGTGATGCTGTTTTTGGACACATTTATCCATGTCCCATATAGACTACTGTAACATGCTTTATGCGGAGCTCCCCTTCAACACAGGCCAGAAGGTCTTCTCAAAATACCAGCTCCTTGTTGCAATATGGGGAAGAACAATGCTGACCCCTTTACAGGGTTGTTGTAAAGATTACAACAAGATAATCTACGTAACATGCTGTTACAGCAATGATATTGGAAAGATACCTCGCTGGGTGGTAAACAGAAGGGATGCTGGGATAGATGTCATGTGCGCAAAGAAGAAGAAACAAGACCAGCAGGGGGCAGCAAGCTCTAGCTAGACAGGACTGTAGGGGAAGTACCTTCTTTCCAAAGTGTTTCTCCTTGTCTACTCCTAGGCTTTCCTTTTAGAGCCTTCTCTCTACTAGCAAGGCTGCTAGGTTTATCTCTTTCCTTTCCCATCCAGTTTGTTAGTTCCTAAAGAAAGCTTTGTTAAAGTTAATCAGTTCAGAGTCCTCACTCATAAGCAGTTTGCCAAAAAAGGTTGCCAAATGCTGCTTGGGAAATACCTGGAAATTTTGGGTGGAGATTGGGAAGGGTGGGGTTTGGGAAGGGGAGGGGGCTCCATGAGGTATAATGCCACAGAGCCCACCCTCCACAGCAGCCATTTTCTCCAGCGATCCCTGTCGTCTGGAGATCAGTTATCATTCCAGATTCTTCATCTGGAGGTTGGCAACTCTACTGCCAACAAAGGGGAGGGGGACGAGCAGTTTGGCTTTTGCTTCTGATAGGGCCGCAACTTTCACGCGAGAGTTGCCAACCTTCAGGTGCGACCTGGAGACATCCCAGAATCAGAACTGGTCTCCAGGAGGCAGAGATCAGTTTCCATGGAGAAAATGGCGGAGTCTATGCAGGGGGTCATTTCGTAGGGTAAAAAGTGCAGGAGCTCATTAGCAAAACTCATTCGCATAACTTATTCACCGGAAGTGTGTCAGAAGGCAACACCCACCGCTCAGCCTCCACTGGACTGTTTTGGATTGCTAGCTATTCGAGGAGGGGACATGCAGATCTGCCCTCACAGAGGAGGGAGAGCTTGTACCTGAAAAAAACTTGGTCTTAAAAGTGCCACTGGACTGTTTTGGGCCCGGGGGGAGCCCTGCAACTTACCTGGCTGCTTCTTGCTCTGACTGAGGGCTGCTGGGAGCAGGGGGTGGGGCTTGTTGCATGTCCCCGCCCCCTGGGCTCTTTACTGCCGGAGCTCAGCTCCTGTGCACTCCCACAGGAAGTGACCCCTGAGCCTATGGCATTATACCCCACTGAGGTCCCTCCCCTCCCCAAGCCCCTCCCTCCCCAGTCTCCAGCCCCCCCAAACCTCCCGGTCTTTCCCAAGCCAGAGTTGGCAAGTCGACGTCATCCTGTTTGAGGGGGCATCTGGTGAGCCTCTGTTGGATATGGGATGCTGGGCCAGATGGTGTTTTGGTCCGATGCAGCAGGACTTTTTCATATATCAAATGCACTGTTCTGCCTTACTGCAGATCTCCGTCCGGTATCATATGAATCAAGACTGCCAGGAGCCAACCCGTGGATTCCGCTTCGTATAATCTTCTCACGTAGCTTTCAGTCTGGCTAAGAATAATGTCTTTAATCTCAGCATCTGCTACGGGTGCGAGCCTTTGGAAGGTAGACGAGCCCGCAGTTGCGGGGAGCGCTGGCTTCCGAAGCCAATTGCAGCCGAACGGAATTGGAACCTGATTTAAGGTTCTCCTTTCGGACCAGTTGGAAACTAAAATACCGCATGCATATGGCGCTTTATGCAAGATTACAAATCAGCGACAGGCCTTCTGCGACAATGGCCTTTGATGAGAAATAAATCGAGGGGAAATGAACCCAGGAGTCAACCCGGCGAGGGTAATTATTGAATGCAAATGACCACTGCTTCCATTCAGGGCCTGCAGCTGAACAAGAGCACGCTATCCTCCAAAGAAGATTACTGTATGAGAAAGATTTTTGCTTTCTCAGCACTAGAAATGGCCACATGGGTTGGGAACTGAAGTTCCGGCACGCTACACCAATCTGGAAGGATTTTGTGTGGAGGTCAGACTAGTGCCATAATTCTGCCTTCCCTTGGTTTTGGCTTATGAATGGGGGAAGATCAGAACTGTGTTTTAGAAAGCATCCAACTGCAAATGCAATATAGAATGGAGGCTAATTATATATCTTCTCATTTAGCATGTCTGGACCAGCCTGGAACTGTAAAAATGAAGACACCAGCATCTTCAGGCAGGGTTGGGAGCCATTGATTAAGCAAAGGGGATTCTTACGTTCTTAAGGAACAAATACTCTTGTGGCACCTTAAAGACTAACACGTTTTAGGTAAAGGTAAAGGTTTCCTTTTCTTGAAAGCTAGTCAAATCTGACTCTAGGGGGCGGCGCTCATCTCCGTTTCAAAGCCAAAGAGCCAGCGCTGTCCGAAGACGTTTCCGTGGTCATGTGGCCGGCATGACTAAACACCAAGGCGCACGGAACGCTGTTACCTTCCCACCAAAGTGGTACCTATTTATCTACTTGCAATTTCTTGCTTTCGAACTGCTACGTTGGCGGGAGACTAGCACCATTACCCCCTCCCTATTTTATTTCTTTATTTTACGTATTGCATCATCACACCAAATCCATTCTTTCGACAGCGGGCCCGTCTCTTCCCAGACAACACGCTGTGGTTCTCCTTGACCAACCTTCGTCCGCGTCAAGACATTCAACCGCTTTTCCTGAAAATGCAGTCTTTAATAAATAAAGCATGCAGGTAGAAGTGTTTTGAACTGAAGAGAGGAAGACGGGTGACATTCTCCCATTTCGGATTTCATTTCCCCCCAAAATGGGCAACGCTCCTGCAGTACAAAGAAGATCTGGTCCCTCGTCGGAAAGAACACGGAGTCTAATTTGGGATGCGGCAGATTGAAGGCAGCAGACGAGAGTTTTGGAGAAGGCTCCAGGAAGTGGGAGGGAGACGTTTGCCGAGCATCTTGTGTTTTTCTGGATTGCAGGCAATGCTAGCTGGGTGGACTGGAGCCTCTTTTTACCCCCTCAGCTTGTTCCTATCTTAGCAGAGATGCTTGTTCATTTCATTATTGGCTAGGTCCCCCTACTGACATCCGCCATCACCACGGCGTCCACCGGTTCATTTCCTGGTGCCCCCTTCCGTCTACGCATCTTTCCCACGAAAGTAAGGCAAATCCAGGTTTTCCTCCACCTCACTAAAGCAGGAGTTTTCAGAAGAACCCAAGGGGCATCGCTTTTGTGACTGCAAGGCCCCCCCCACACACAGAAACAGTTGCCTCCATAGTAGAAGGACACTTGGTTCAGAACTTCCCAGAAACCTAAGTAAAGGTAAAGGTTCCCTTGCTCGAAAGCCAGTCGAGTCCGACTCTAGGGTTGCGGTGCTCATCTCCGTTTCCAAGCCGAAGAGCCAGCGCTGTCCGAAGACGTTTCCATGGTCATGTGGCCGGCATGACTAAGCACCAAGGCGCACGGAACGCTGTTACCTTCCCATTGAAGTGGTACCTATTTATCTACTTGCAATTTCTTGCTTTCGAACTGCTAGGTTGGCAGGAGCTGGGACCAGAGATGGGAGCTCACTCCGTCTTGAGGCACACTCAGGTCTCGAACTGCTGAACTACCGACCTTCCACAACCTGCAGTTCAGTGTCTTAGCCACTTGAGCCACCCCAGCTAAGTAACCTAAGTAAGCACCTAAGTAAGAGCATGCAAAAGTTCCCAGGTTCTGACCTGAGTGCATCAGAGAGAGGAGTTCCCTGGCTTCTCCACTTGAAGAGCTGCAGTTGTTGGGGAGCCCTTCCTCAGCCTGAGATCCTGAAGAGAGGCGACCAGTCAGAGGCAGTAGGCAATATTAAGCTAGGTGGCTCAGTCTCCCGACTCAGCAGACAGCTGCTTCATGACTTCTCATACGCACTTCATAGACTTCATGCTGCACTGAGTTTGGTTAAAGGGGACTGGAGCCAGGTCAGATAACAAAAAGAGATCCAGCTTGGTATAGTGGTTAAGAACGGCAGGACTGTAATATGAAGAATCGGGTTTGAGTCCCCCACTCCTCCACATGCATCCAGTTGGATGGCCTTGGGTCAGTCACAAGTGCTCTCTGAGCTGTTCTCTCAAGAGCAGTTCTTTCAGAGCTTTCTCAGCCCCACCAACCTCACAGGGTGTCTGTTGTGGGGAGAGGAAGGGAAGGCGATTTGTCAGCTGTTTTGAGAACTCCTTTGGGTAGAGAAAAGTGGGATATGAAAACCAACTCTTCTTTACATTCTGGGAATGCTTCCTCAGTGGAGAGAAACTGTTGGAAGATGGTCCGCGGATAACAAAAAGAGAGCCAGTTTGGTGTAGTGGTGAAGTGTGCTGACCCTAATCTGGGAGAACTGGGTTTGATTCCCCACTCCTCCACTTGCACCTGCTGGATGACCTTGGGCAAGCCGTAGTTCTGTCAGAGCTGTTCTTGAAAAAGAGCAGTTTCTGTCAGAGCTCCCTCAGCCCCACCAGCCTCACAGGGTGTCTGTTGTGGGGAGGGGAAGGGAAAGGAGTTTGTAAGCCGCTCTGAGACTCTTTTGGGTAGTGAAGGGTGGGGTATAAATCCAATCTCCTTCTCTTCCTTTTCCTCCTCCTCCTCCTCCTTCACGTTCTTGCCTTCCTTCAACTGCGAGGAGCTGAAGTCCCGCTTGTTTTCTGGGCTTTCCGGGGGGGGGGGGGGGGGGAGGAAGAGGATGCGTAATGTGTGAAGAAAGTTCAATTTGGGTTTGGAACAAACACAGGGAGAAGCAGTGGGAGAATTTGTGAGCTGGCATAAGTACGTTAGGAGCTGCGGTGGCTCAAGTGGTTAAGACACTGAACTGCAGGCTGTGGAAGGTCAGTAGTTCAGCAGTTCGAGACCCGGGTGCCGCATGACAGAGAGAGCTCCCGTCTCTAGTTCTAGCTCCTGCCAACCTAGCAGTTCGAAAGCAAGAAATTGCAAGTAGATAAATAGGGACCACTTCAGTGGGAAGGGAACAGCGTTCCGTGCGCCTTGGTGTTTAGTCATGCCGGCCACATGACCACGGAAACGTCTTCAGACAGCGCTGGCTCTTCGGCTTTGAAACGGAGATGAGCACCGCAACCCTAGAGTCGGACTCGACTGGCTTTCGAGCAAGGGAACCTTTACCTTTACCTATAAGTACCTTGGGGATGAAAGAGCTCTTCATCTTTTGGGGATCTGATGTGGGGTAGGAGAACAGCCGCTCTTTGCCTCCCCCTGTGTTCTGCTCGCAAATCTTATAAGTAATGAAAAAAAATCCCCTAAACCTCCTCTGTTCTTTCCCCCAAAGAGAACCAACACAAATGAGCGCTGCCCTTCCAGTCTCTCACCGCTTGGAGAAGCGGGCAGTGCGTAACAATATTTTCCCTGTGCCTGATATTACACTTCCCCGCTCCCACCGTGACTTCCCCGTAAATCTGTCCACTCTTCCAGTCTCCAGATTACCTGCAGCCTCGCTAAGGGGTTGGATACTCTCCACAGTATTCCTCCCACCCCCTTTTCGGAAGAAAGGACGATTCTTTGCTTTTGTTATTAGCGGCCTTTGCACTTTTCTTTTTCAGGGCTCAAAGTGGAGAAAGAAAAAGGAAGTGGGATGGTTTGGATTCAAAGGAGGCTGGACCCTGACTTAGTGTTGCCAACCTCCAGGCGCGGGCTGGGGATCTCCCAGAATTACAACTGGTTTCCAGATCACAGAAGAAGAAGGAGGAGGAGGAGGAGGAGGAGGAGGAGGAGGAGGTGGTGGAGGTGATTGGATTAATACCCTGCCTTCC
>NW_015168133.1:89932-93203 GCF_001447785.1 Gekko japonicus | reverse complement strand
AGCATGGCAAAGAAGTGGCGCAGCAAGCGTTTTGCATTTGTGCGCATGCGCAGTTCCACGGAGCAGCACTGATTTCAGTTACATGTTTGTGTGCATGCGCTTACGAAAAACATCCGGTTTGTGATAGGACCTGAACGGGCGCTGGATGTTACAGGATACTAGCGCTCCCGCAATCAGACGCCCACCCCGCGTTTTCTGGGTACTAGTGCACTTTCCTGGGTACCTTTTTACTGCGCATCTTTGGCGGGACGCCACAGGTTGGCCATGGGTGCGCTACGCTTCCCAGATGTTGTGATCGCGCCCCCAAAATCCACCTGACATTCATGCCTTTAGCGTGGCAAATCCTCCAGGGCCTCAGAGTAGTTTACAATCTCCCTTCCCCTCCCCAGAACAAGACACCCTGTGAGGTAGGTGGGGCTGAGAGAGCTCTGACAGAAACTGCTCTTTTTCAAGGACAGCTCTCAGAGAACTGTAACTGACCCAAGGTCACACCATCAGTTGCATGTGGAGGAGTGGGGAATCAAACCCGGTTCTCCCAGATTAGAGTCCACGTACTTAACCGCTATACCAAGCTGTTCTCAGACAGAGAACAGTTCCCCTGAAGGAAATGACTGTTTTGAAGGGTGGACTCTACGGCATCACATCTCTGCTAAGCTTCCTTCCCAAACTCCACCCTTACCCAGGCACCAGCCCCAAAGTTTCAGGAATTTCCCAACCCTGCTTGTCCTGTGGTCGATTCCTCCTTTAGCATGGAACAAAGAGTGATGGGGTTTTGTACATCGAAAAGAATCTGCACATGAAAACTTACACTCAGAACTAAATGTTGTGGGTCTTAAAGGTGCCACTGGACTCAAATGTAGCAATTCTGTTGCTTCAGACCGACACGGCGACCCCACCTGAATCTACACTAAAGAAATGTAAAGGACCTTCAGTGTCTTAGGGGGTATAAAGTAGATCGAGGTGGTCAGCCGTGTTGGTCTGAAGCAGTAGAACAGAGGTGGCACCTTTGCGACCAACCAAGTTTTATTCAAGGTATGAGCTTCCGTGCGCATGCGCAGTTTTTCAAATACATTGGAATGGAAGGTAAGGTTGAAGCTTATGGACAGGAGCTGAACAGCAAATTAATGTGTACAGGGGTCATTTCCTGCAGGAGCGCACAGAAGCGGAGCTCCGGCAGTAAAGAGCCCAGGGGGCGGGCACATGCAACAAGCCCCACCCCCTGCTCCCAGCAACCCTCAGTCAGAGCAAGAAGCAGCCAGGTAAGTTGCAGAGCCCCCCGGTCTGAAACAGTCCAGTGGCACCTTTAAGACCAGGTTTTATTCAGGTACAAGCTCTCCCTCCTGTGCGAGGACAGATCTGCATGTTGCCCCCCCCCCAATAGCTAGCTATCCAAAACAGTCCAGTGGAGCCTGAGCGGTGGGTGTTGCCTTCTGACACACTTCCGGTGATGTCAGGGGGTGTGGCATATGCAAATAAGCTATGCTAATGAGTTATGCTAATGAGCTCCTGCACCGCTTTTTCTACGAAATGACCCCTGAGGCTTGCCAGCGTCCCAGTGGGGCCTGGAGATCTCCCAGGATTGCAACTGATCTCCAGATGACTGTGGTCAGTTCCTCTGGAGAAAATGGCTGCTTTGGAGGATGGGGTCTATGTGGTCCCTCCCCAAATCCTGCCTGTCCCAGGATCCACCCCCAAATTACCGGGAGTTTTACAACCCGGAGGTGGCAACCCTAACTTTTTTTTTAATTGCCATCTATTGATTTATATGGTATTTTTATTATGGTTTTAACTTAATCTAAATGATCGATTGTTGTTGTTCTGTTGGAAACCGCCCTGAGCCCTGCCCACAGGGAAGGGCGATCTAAAAGTCTAAATAAATAAATAAATAATTTATTTGCTTATAAATGTCTTGTAAAATGTTTATTATTATTTTTAAAAAAAACCCTCCCAGTTTGGTGTAGTGGTTAAGTGCGTAGACTCCAGGGGTCGTTTCGTAAAAAAAGAGCTAGGGGAACTCATTAGCATAACTCATTAGCATATGCCACACCCCCTGACATCAGGGGCCCGGCGGTGGACCTGCAAGGCCGGCGAGAGTGCGAGGGAAGCCCCGCGAAGGCCCTCCCTGGCCCCAGGCAGGCAGGGGTGGGGAGAGGCAGGGAGGAAGCAACTTACCCTCCCTCTTCTCCTGCCTCCTCCTGGCTGAATGAGGGCCGGAAGCGGGGCGGCCGGAAGCAGGGGACGGGGCTTCGTCATGTGCCCCGCCCCCCGCACTTCACCCGGGGGAACTGCGATTCCCCCTGAATCGACCTCTGGTAGACTGTAATCTGGGAGAACCAGGTTTGATTTCCCCACTCCTCCATTTGCACCTTGCTGGATGACCTTGGGCAAGCCATGTTCCGATAAGAGCTGTTCTTGAAGAAGAGCCGTTTCTGTCAGAGCTCTCTCAGCCCCACCTACCTCACAGGGTGTCTGTTGTGAGGAGGGGAAGGGAAAGGAGTTTGTAAGCCACTCTGAGACACCTTTGGGTAGTGAAGGGCGGGGTATAAATCCAATCTCTTCCTCTTCTTCTAGTTCTTAAGGACCAGGAAAATCGACTTGAAAAGAAAGTGGGTAGGTGGTGCTTGGTAAAAAAAAATCCCAGCAACCAGATGGGGGAGTGGGCCGGATCCCTACCAGCTGGGAGACAAGAAATCAGAGCCCTTTGCCGTGATAGAAACATGCAATTGCAAGATATTCCCTTATCATTGGTCCAGTGTGTTAATTTGAAGAGCTTCCCTAAAGTCACAGGTTCAAGTAGCCAGTTCAGCTAGTGGAGAGTTCTTGCATGAATCTGTGAAATTTGCTCCTTAGATCAAAACTGTACTCCTCATTCTTCTGGTCTCTATATTAAAACCTGGATACATTATGCCCTTCTCAGTTTCTTTTGCCTGATGAGCCGAATAAATTTATGCAAAATCAGTAATGTCATCGATGTGCTTTCTCAGCACTAGGTATCCAATTTTGGGCACATACAATATAGATTCTCCAGGTACAAATTTACTTTGTGTGGGTGCGTTTGTGCTGGGTATACACTATAAAGACATAAAAATATCGGAGCCTGTTGCCAGCCAGTACTCAAACGGGCAGCAGGGAAAACTGGGGAATGCCGTAGTCACTCTGTTCTGCCTCTGTTTGTCTGACTCTGCCTTCAATGAAATCTAAGGCACAGATCCAGATGACGCTCCCTAAGGCAATTGCATGTTAGAAGTGCATCCTTCCCCCCCACTCTTTC
>NW_015168133.1:70794-89885 GCF_001447785.1 Gekko japonicus | reverse complement strand
GCCCCCCGCCCCCCGCCACCGCCACCCCCGTGAGCTGATGGCACTTCTTAAGCTTATAATTCTGTTGGTTTTATTTGGGCATTGTATTTTAAAAAAACAAAAAAACTTTAACGGGTTTCGACGTATGAGGAAATTGACATATAGTTGCTGTAAATAATATATTTTTTAAAAAAATAAATAGAAATACAAAAAATGGTTTTAGTACTTCCGCTCTGATGAAATTAAGTTCTCCCAGGAAATCCATTAATTCTCCTGCAAAACAGAGAGAGAGAGAGAGAGAGAGAGAGAGAGAGAGAGATTTTCCCTTCACACACCCTTTGTTTATTACAGCTGCTCTAGTGAGAAGAAACTGGCTTTTCTTCTTTTTTTAAAGGGTTCCTTTCCCTCTCCCATTATCTTCTTGCTTGTCATTTGCATATTTTGGGATTTTCACACATACTTAGTGCTGGGGATACAATTATTAAAGTCATGGGGGGGGAAAGACGATAGAAGCAGATCCTGGATTTAAAAAGAGGGTATTATGTAAAGGGGAAAGATGTCTCAACTACAAGCAGGCAAAATGATTGCACCCTTGCATCTGGAGGATTCCGTTCCTTCTTCTTATTGACAGGAGGCAAAGGTGCCAACTGACTGGGAAAACCACCTCCCTGCACTGCTCTCCTGCCTTTCGCAGTGTCTGGGTCCCGGGTTGCCAGCCTCCAGGTGGGAGAAAAAACAAAAACCACTGGGCCAACGGCTTGCCAAATATAATTTCCAGCCTCTTTTTATATAATGATTGCTTCTTTTGTAAAAAAAATAAATAAAAGATCATCATACAATTTTATATGAATGAGTCACCATGTAACAGGTGAAGAACAACAATAAAACATTACAACATACAAAAAGCCAGCCAAAATAAAGTCCACATTTAAGAAGAATTCGTAGAAGAATGTGCCTTCCACTTCTAACTTCATCTTTCAGCTACTTAGCAAATGTCTTGTGCCTTATGAGGAACTGTTGTGCATCAGGGCTCTTTTTGTAGAAAAAGCCCAGCAGGAACTCATTAGCATAATAGGCCACACCCAACAGCAGGAACTCATTAGCATATTGGGCCACACCCCTGAGAGCACAGCTCATTAGCACATTAGGCTGCACCCCCATGTTACCAGAAGGGTGGTTATCCAGCCACACACCCCTTTTGCTTCTTATTCTGTTTACCTTGTTTGTTGTCAAAACCCAGGGCCTTTTTTTGTAGCAGGGACTCCTTTGCATGTTAGGCCACACACCCCTAATGTAGCCAATCCTAATGAGTTTCTGCTGTTGGGTGTGGCCTGTTATGCTAATGAGTTCCTGCTGGGCGTGGCCAACTTGGGAGCCAGCCGGAACTCCGTTCCTGTGCGTTCCTGCCCAAAAATAGCCCTGGTTGTGCTTGGGAAGAGTTTTTGGCTTTGAAAAAGGCTTTGCCGAAATAAGGAGCAACTGGGCATCCATTCCTGTTGGCCGAGTAGATGAAAGCTGAAGTTAAAAGTGGGTGGCGCATTCTTCTATGCAGGACTTTTTTTCCCTTTTTCTTGGCGAAAGAGATGCCAGAACTCTCAAGGGGGAAATGAATCTGCAAACTGAAAACTCGTGAACTTTTAAACATTTTAAAAAGAATTTTGTTGAAGAACTTCCAGAACTCTGTTCTGGCGCGTTCCCCCAGAAAAAAAAAAAGCCCAGCTTCTATGAATTATTCTTGAATTTGGACTTTAGCTGTTTTGGTTGGCTTTTTGTATGGAGCTATGCATTGTTGTTATTGTTCCATTCTTAGCAAAGTAAAGGTAAAGGTTTTCCTTGCTCGAAAGCCGGTCGAATCCGACTTTAGGGATGCAGTGCTCCTCTGTTTCCAAGCCAAAGAGCCAGCGCTGTCCGAAGCTATTTCCGTGGTCATGTTAACAACAGAGTCGATGGGCGTTTCGTCCTCTGAATGGAGGGCATCTTGAATACAAAAGGGAGGCAAGAAGGGTTCCCCCCACTTGATCATGTAATTCTGAGAGTCAAATGTACAGTGCCCCGGTCTGGATTATCAAACCCTCACGGAGGCACAGCATTAACCAGTCGCGCTGACTCTCACATCGGCCATCGGGTGGTGGCGGGGCAGTCTGGGGGAAGGGGCTCATTTAAAACAGATCTGCAGAATGCTAAGAAGATTATTGGGTTTGGCTCGCAAGATTAAGGACTGGGATGCTCTGCCCAGTCTGTTTCCACCACCTCCTCCTCTTTCGCTGCAGACTTCTAGACTGCCATCTCTTCCTTTCTCTCCTGGCACACGGGGTGGGGTGGGGGTGTCTGTTCTTTTTAATGACTGTGGGGCAAAAATGCATGAGCATTGCTGCCCCTGTCCCATCCAGTACTCCATCCCCACATGGTTTGAGAGAAGAGAAGAGACAGTTCTGACAGAACTATGGCTTGCCCAAGGTCATCCAGCAGCTGAGAGTGGAGGAGTGAGGGATCAAACCTCCCCCTCCCCACAACAGACACCCCGTGAGGTAGGCGGGGCTGAGAGAGCTCTCTGCAGAACTGCTCTTTCAAGGACAGCTCTGACAGAAAAAGAGGTGCAGGAGCTCATTAGCAGAACTGGTTTGCATATGCCACACCCCCTGACATAACTGGAAGGCAACACCCACCGTTCAGGCTCCACTGGACCGTTTTGGATTGCTAGCTGTTGGGGGGGGGGAACATGCAGATCTGCCCTCACAGAGGAGGGAGAGCTTATACCTGAAGGTGGGCGGGGGCGCCCTCTGCAACTTACCTGGCTGCTTCTTGCTCCTCGTGACCTGACTGAGGGCTGCTGGGAGCGGGGCTTGTTGCATGTGCTCGCCCCCTGGGCTCCTTGCTGCCGGAGCGCTGCTGCAGGAAATGACCCCTGGACAGAACTATGGCTTGCCCAAGGTCATCCAGCAGCTTCGAGTGGAGGAGTGGGGAATAAAATCCGGTTCTCCTGTATTAGAGTCAGCGCACTTAACCACTACACCAAACTGGCTCTCTAGAGTGTGGGCTCTATGGCACTGTACCCCACTGAGGTCCCTGTCCTCCCCAAGCTCCATCCCCATATCTCCAGGAATTTCCCAACTTGGATCTGGCAACGCTACCGCCCCATCCCCTGCTGGTGGCCAGGGGGGTCCCCTAGCAACCCTACATCTCTGCCCTCTCGTTGGGCCTCCAGAGGAACTGATTGGCCACGGTGTGAGACAAGACGCTGGACTAGATGAAACACTAGACCAGTGATGGCGAACCTTTTAGAGAGGGCCCAAACTGCGCCCCAAAACCCACTTATTTTTTGCAAAGTGCCAACACGGCAATTTAACCTGAATACTGAGGTTTTACTTTAGGAAAAACAACTCATACATTAACTTAAGATGATCCAAACAAAGTAAGGAAAGCAATCCCAAATGCTTTCATTTACTTAAAATTATTTGGCGGAGAATTCCACACTTTAATGATGGTCTGGGCCTGGCTGGGGCGATGGCACACGTGCCTACAGAGAGGGCTCTGAGTGCCACCTCTGGCACCCGTGCCGTAAGTTCGCCACCACTGCACCAGACGGATCCAGCAGGGCTCTGCTTATGTTCTGAAAACGGGAAATACAATGGATGCCTATTCCCTACCCACGTTAACACCATAAGACTCGAATAAAGCAAAGCGACCGTTTCACAATTCATCAAGCAAAATGTGTGAACAGAAAAAATTAATGGAGGTGTGGTTGGCTGTGCTAACAGCCATCTAAAACCGAAGTGTCGAGCATAAATGTTTTATGCGACTGCTAATATGTTGATGTAGAGCATCGCCGGAGGCAGTGGGGTGTCCCTAGAACAGATGCTCTGTTCACCAGGAAAATGTTGCTTCGGAGAGAGCGAGAGAGCAAAGATCCCCCAGCAGCCACCAACAATCACTTAGGACCCTTTTTGTGTGTCTGTGAAATGTACATCCATTTGTTCTTTGACAGGAATACACTGGAATGGGCCTGTTAATAATGCTTTTGGCTAAAATGATGAAGGGGCTAATGACTAAAGGAATACAAAGCTTTTCAGTTGGGAGGGGGAAGACAATATGGTAGAGGTTAATCATATTACCCATGTGTTGTGTACGAAGGATGAGTCATCCCTAAACTAGCCCTGGGGTCGGGTTGAGCTTGGATCCACAAAACAATAGTTGGCTAGGATCCTAGAATGGACCAATACAGAAATTTTGGCTGCGGTCACACGGAGCATTAGGCACGCTAGAGAGACGGAAGATAGGCGGATTTTCCGGGTGCGATCTCACCGCCACATCTGGGAAGCGTAGAGCTCCCGTGGCTCACCCAAGGCTTCACTCTGAAGATGCGCTGTAAAAAACTAGTACCTCCGAGGTACTAGTTTCCGGAAACCACGGGGCATGGGCGGGCGTCTGATTGCATTTCCAGTGGTAGTTCCGGCGCCCGCCCATGTCCCCTCACAAAAAGGTGGGGTTTTTCCCCAAGTCTCCACAAATGCGCACAAGCACCCAACGGAGCATGCACACACTTTAGTTTAAAAAAACAACAACCCCGTTTGCCCCGCGGCCCCACTTCTTTGCAGCGCCACAGGATTGTCCTGTGATTGGCACCTCCCCCCTAACCACGGGACCTCCATGGGACGTCTGCTTGCGCAACCGTGTGTTATTTTGCCCCGGGGCAAACAGCCACACTCCCCCCCCTGCATTTTCCGGCCCGTATGTAATGTAAGTAGCCTATCGTTGAGAGTGGCAGGGCTCTTTTTGTAGCAGGAGCTCCTTTGCATATTTGGCGACACACCCCTAATGTAGCCAATCCGCCAAGAGCATACAGAGCTCTTCTTACAGGGGCTCCTGTAAGCTTGGAGGATTGGCTACATTAGGGGTGTGTGGCCTAATATGCAAAGGAGTTCCTGCTACAAAAAGAGCCCTGGGAGTGGGAGTGTTTGGGGTGTGGTTTTTTGCATGCTTAAAAACCAGGCTTCTGCCTGGGATTTTGTCTTCCTTCTCCTTGCCGAAATCCCTAATGAAGTAGAGCTGGCCACTGTACTTGGGGGGTCTGTTAATCCATGGAACCCACTGTTTAACACCATGGGTTGAAGAAAATGAAGAAAGGGAATCCGTCCCACCACCTTGATCCAATGCAGTTGTTGGGCAATAGGGTCAGGAGGATAGACAAAAGGAAGTTCTTTTTCACACAGTTTACTTCTAAAATCCACCGCCTGGCCTGGAGGTGTGATAACCTCAAGCGTAGTAAAACAGATTAGACAAATTCAGTCCTGACCCGGATGGCCCAGGCTAGCCCGATTATGTCAGATCTTGGAAGCTAAGCAGGGTTGGCGGTGGTCACTTGGACGGGAGACCACCGGGGGAATCCAGGGTCACTGCACAGAGGCAGGCAAGGGCAAACCACCTCCGTTCACCCCTTGTCTTCCAAACCCTACGGGGTCACCATAAATCAGCTGCAACTTGATGGCACTTTCAACCACATCCATGGAGGGTACTTCCATCAACAGTCTGTGATGGCTAAATTTTTGCTGTTATTGTTCAGTCGCACAGTCGAGTCCGACTCTTCGCGACCCCATGGACCAGATCACGCCAGGCCTTCCTGTCTTCCGCCGTCCTCTGAAGTTGGCTCAATTCCATGTTCGTTGCATCTATGACACTGTCTGACCATCTCATCCTTTGCTGTCCCCGTCTTCTTTGACCTTCAATCTTTCCCAGCATCAGGGTCTTCTTCTCCAGTGAGTGCTCCCTTCTCATTCGGTGGCCAAAGTATTTGAGCTTCAGTTTCATTATCTGGCCTTCCAGGGAACAGTCAGGGCTGGTTTCTTTTAGGATTGACTGATTTGATCTCCTTGCAGTCCAAGGGACTCTCAAGAGTCTTCTCCAGCACCATAGTTCAAAAGAATCTATTCTTCGGCGCTCGGCCTTCCTTATAGTCCAACTCTCGCAGCCATACATGACTACTGGGAATACCATTGCTTTGACCATGCGGACTTTTGTTGGCAGGGTGATGTCTCTACTTTTTATCATGCTGTTTAGGTTCCCCATCGCTTTCCTCCCAAGGAGCAGGCGTCTTTTAATTTCATGACTACTGTCACAGTCTGCAGTGATCTGGGATCCCAGGAACGTGAAGTCTGTCACCACTTCCACGACTTCCCCTACTATTTGCCAAGGAGTGATGGGGCCGGATGCCATGATCTTAGTTTTTTTGATGTTGAGCTTCAAGCCCACTTTTGCGCTCTCCTCTTTTACTCTGAGCAAGAGGCTCTTTAGATCCTTTTCACTTTCAGCCATTAGAGTGGTATCATCTGCATATCTGAGGTTGTTGATCTTTTCCCCAGCAATCTTAATTCCCGCTTGTGATTCATCCAGGCCAGCATTTCGCATGATGTACTCTGCATATATATTAAATAAGCAAGGCGACAATATACATCCTTGTCGTACTCCTTTTCCTATGCTGAACCAATCAGTTGTTCCATATCCGGTTCTAACTGTCGCTTCTTGGCCCTTATACAGGTTTCTCAAGAGACATGTGAGGTGGTCTGGTCCTCCCATCTCTTTAAGGCCCTGCCATAGTTTGTTGTGATCCACACAGTCAAAAGCTTTAGCATAGTCAATGAAGCAGAAGTAGATATTTTTCTGGTACTCTCTTGCTTTCTCCATAATCCAGCGAATGTTGGCAATTTGATCTCTAGTTCCTCTACCTCTTCGAAACCCAGCTTGTACTTCTGGTAGTTCTCTATCCACGTACTGTTGAAGCCTAGCTTGTAGGATCTTGAGCATGACCTTGCTAGCGTGTGATATGAGTGCAATTGTGCGATAGTTTGAACATTCCTTGGCATTGCCCTTCTTTGGGATTGGAATGTATACTGATCTTTTCCAATCCTGTGGCCACTGTTGCGTTTTCCAAATTTGCTGGCAAATGGAGTGCAGAACTTTAACAGCATCATCTTCTAAGACTTTGAATAGCTCAGCTGGAATACCATCACCTCCACTAGCTTTGTTGTTAGCAATGCTTTCTAAGGCCCATTTAACTTCACATTCCAGGATGTCTGGCTCGAGGTCAGTGATTATACCGTCGTGGTTGTCAAGGACATCGAGGTCTTTCTTGTATAGTTCTTCTGTGTATTCTTGCCATCTTTTCCTAATCTCTTCTGCTTCTGTTAGGTCCCTACCGTTTTTGTCCTTTATCATGGCCAGCTTTGCATGGAACGCTCCCTTGATTTCTCCAATTTTCTTGAAGAGATCTCTAGTCCTTCCCATTCTATTGTTTTCTTCTATTACTTTGCACTGTTCATTCAGGAAGGCCTCCTTATCTCTCCTTGCTGTTCTCTGGAAATCTGCGTTCAGTTGGGTAAATCTTTCCTTTTCGCCTTTGCCTTTCGCTTTCCTTCTTTCCTCTGCTATTTGTAAAGCCTCATCAGAAAGCCACTTTGCTTTCTTACATTTCTTTTTCTTTGGGATGGTGGTGATTGCTGCCTCCTGTACGATGTCACGAACCTCTGTCCATAGTTCTTCAGGCACTCTATCTATCAAATCCAGACCCTTGAATCTATTCTTCACCTCTACTGTATATTCATCAGGGATGCGATCTAGGTCAAACCTGAATGGCCTCGTGGTTTTCCCAATTTTCTTCAGTTTAAGTCTGAATTTTGCAATGAGTAGCTCATGATCTGAACCACAGTCAGCTCCAGGTCTTGTTTTTACTGACTGGATAGAGCTTCTCCATCTTTGACTGCAAATTATATAGTCAATCTGATTTCGGTGTTGCCCATCTGGTGATGTCCATGTGTAGAGTCGCCTCTTAGGTTGTTGGAAAAGAATCTCAAGACTCCCTGACGAGCCATTCGTGAAGTTTGAATAGAGTGGGCTTGTGAATTTTCCATGCTCATAATATTCAGTCTGAGTCAAGCCCCTTGCCTTGAAATTGCTAATTATTTTCGATTTTTTTAAAAAAATGCATTTTTGAACTTCAGTACTGTAAAAAGTAGAGACATCACCCTGCCAACAAAAGTCCGCATGGTCAAAGCAATGGTATTCCCAGTAGTCATGTATGGCTGCGAGAGTTGGACTTTAAGGAAGGCCGAGCGCCAAAGAATAGATGCTTTTGAACTATGGTGCTGGAGAAGACTCTTGAGAGTCCCTTGGACTGCAAGGAGATCAAGTCAGTCAATCCTAAAAGAAATCAATCCTGACTGTTCCCTGGAAGGCCAGATAATGAAATTGAAGCTCAACTACTTTGGCCACCCAATGAGAAGGGAGCCCTCACTGGAGAAGACCCTGATGCTGGGAAAGATTGAAGGCCAAAGAAGATGGGGACGGCAAAGGATGAGATGGTTAGACAGTGTCATAGATGCAACGAACATGAAGTTGAGCCAACTTCAGAGGACGGCGGAAGACAGGAGGGCCTGGAGGGATCTTGCCCATGGGGTCGTGAAGAGTCGGACTCAACTGTGCGACTGAACAACAACAACAACAACAGGGCCATGGTCAGTATTTAATCCGATGCTGCTGTGGAGGTCAGTTGGTGTGCATTCAAACACTGGGACAATTTCAGATAGCTCCTCCCTGGTGTTCAGAACAATAAAAAGCCTCCGTTTCAATCTTGTATCTGTCTTGTGCGATTCAAAGGCGCGATTCTTTATTTGCAGGCTGCCTTCCACTGAATTTGTTCCATAGAATATATACCTTTTTCAGTGCTGTTTTGTGTGTCGATAAATCTGTGTTATGCATACAAAAGGTTGTACATCACCTGGCCAAATTGCATCCAGGAACCATACACCACTGCCCTGATCTGGATAGCCCAGGCAAGCCCGATCTACTCAGATCTCGGAAGTTAAGCAGGGCTGATCCTGTCAAGTACTTGGAAGGGTGACCTCCAAGGAATACCAGGGCTGGGAAACAGAGGCAAGCAATATCAAGCCACCTCTCTGAACATCCTAGCCCTATTACAGGGTCTTCGGGTGCAATTCTGCATCCAGCATTTGATCCACATTCTCTCAACTGGGAAGAAAAGGTGCAGCTCAAAACCACAGTCAGATACCTGGGGCAATGCCATACTGACTGCAAAGTCACCCCTGACAAGCCATAAAGTGGCCATAAATCTGTGCAGAAGGTACCATAAAATCTGATGATCAAAGAAAGCGAAAGCGTTACGGAGAGTGGAGGCTACCATAAAATCTGATGATCAAAGGAAGCAAAAGCGGCACGAATTGTGGAGGCCAGTGTTCCCTGTAAGCTGAGTTAGTGTGAGCTAGCCAGAGGCAAGCAATATCAAGCCACCTCTCTGAACATCCTAGCCCTATTACAGGGTCTTCGGGTGCAATTCTGCATCCAGCATTTGATCCACATTCTCTCAACTGGGAAGAAAAGGTGCAGCTCAAAACCACAGTCAGATACCTGGGGCAATGCCATACTGACTGCAAAGTCACCCCTGACAAGCCATAAAGTGGCCATAAATCTGTGCAGAAGGTACCATAAAATCTGATGATCAAAGAAAGCGAAAGCGTTACGGAGAGTGGAGGCTACCATAAAATCTGATGATCAAAGGAAGCGAAAGGGGCACGAACTGTGGAGGCTACCATAAAATCAGGTGATCAAAGGAAGCGAAAGGGGCATGAACTGTGGAGGCTACCATAAAATCTGATGATTAAAGGAAGCAAAAGGGGCATGAAGTGTGGAGGCTACCGTAAAATCTGATGATCAAAGGAAGCGAAAGCGGCATGAAGTGTGGAGGCTACCATAAAATCTGATGATTAAAGGAAGCGAAAGCGGCATGCAATGCAGGGGGGAATTTCTGTTCCAACGTGGGTTTCATAAAACAACAGAGGGAAAAGCCGAATCAGCCCAGAAATCACCATGACTTCCAAGCACACACGCACACGCACACGCACACACACACACACACAATACTCACGAAAAGCAAAAACCACACACCTCCCAGGTGCTGTACAAAACAGCTCTACTAAGCCAGCAGTGAAAGGCATCAAAGTGAAACTGTTGATAAAAATATAAACAAACATAAACGAAATGAACATTCACTCAATGCTCCCCGGGAGCTGATTATTTTGACACTTTAAGTTGTCCCGGTGAAATTTCCCTGACTGCAGATCTTGACAATGGTTGTAACTTGTTGTCACTGTAAACTGCTGCTAGATCGGCTTCAATCACTGTCAGATTTTTGGCACCCGCAGAAAATGGTCCCTCTAAGCTGTGGAGTCTTGAGAGCAAAAATGCTACTTTGTGAGCTGCTGGCATGAAAGTTGTGAGCGAGCAATTTGGCTGCTGCATAAATGTTTGCTCTGGAGCCGTCCTTCCTGAGCGAAGACAAAAATGTGTGAGCCGGGGGCTAAAAAACTGTGAGCTGGCTCACACTAACTCCGCTTAGAGGGAACACTGCCCGCAGATAAAGGTTTAGCAGAAGGAGGAATGGCTTGAAACTACTTGAATGTGAACGGCAACTAAAATTGCCTTGTGCAGAAGTCTTTAAGCCCGAGGTCCCCGATCCTTTTGAGCCTACGGACACCTTTGGAAATTTGAGGCAAGGCAAGGTGGCGGTTCCCTGGAAGGCCAGATAATGAAACTGAAGCTCAAATACTCTGGCCACCAAATGAGAAGGGAGCACTCACTGGAGAAGACCCTGATGCTGGGAAAGATTGAAGGTCAAAGAAGACGGGGATGGCAAAAGATGAGATGGTTAGTGTCATAGACAGGGGTCATTTCCTGCAGGAGCGCACAGGAGCGGAGCTCCGGCAGTAAAGAGCCCAGGGGGCGGGCACATGTAACAAGCCCCACCCCCTGCTCCCAGCAGCCCTCAGTCAGAGCAAGAAGTAGCCAGGTAAGTTGCAGAGCTCCCCCCGGCCCCTCGGTCCAAAACAGTCCAGTGGCACCTTCAAGACCAAGTTTTATTCAGGTACAAGCTCTCCCTCCTCTGTGAGGACAGATCTGCATGTTCTCTCCCCCCCCCCAATAGCTAGCAATCCAAAACAATCCAGTGGACCCTGAGCGGTGGGTGTTGCCTTCTGACGCACTTTTGGTGATGTCAGGGTGTGTGGCACATGCAAATAAGTTATGCTAATGAGTTATGCTAATGAGCTCCTGCACCTCTTTTTTTACGAAATGACCCCTGGTCATAGATGCAACGGACATGAAATTGAGCAAACTTCAGAGGACGGTGGAAGACAAGAGGGCCTGGCGTGATCTTGTCCATGGGGTCGCGAAGAGTCGGACTCGACTGTGCGACTGAACGACAACAAAGGTGGCGGTGGACACCACTACCAAATGGCTACCAGAGAGCAGAACACCTCAAGCAAAGATCAGCAAGCCCTCACAGGTGCCTCTTGTTATGTAGAGCAAAGACCAAAGCATCTCTAGGGAAGTCCCAGAGGAACAGCTGAGTCCTGAAAACTCCGGCACAGTGGAGTGTGAGAGCAAACTACAGGCTGGGAGGAAAGCACGGAACAAAAACAACAAGATGTATTGGATCTATCATGGCTCCTTCTGAAAAAACATGTAAAGAATTGGAATCTAAGGAGGGCTGATTGAACTACCTGGTGGAACAAGCTCCCGGAGGAGATCAGGGCCCTGTGGGACCTCTCACAGTTCCACAGGGCCTGCAAGATGGAGCTCTTCCGCCAGGCATACAATTAGGGGCCGCCGCCGTAGTGCACGGCCTGCAATGTCATCATCGAGCAGCTGCCATAAGCATTGACAAGCAGAATAACATCTAAGCACTTCTATGCTGGAAGTTGGAAATCCATTTGAAAGCATTCCATCTGACTGAATCTCTAGTTCCAGCTCCTGCCAACCTAGCAGTTTGAAAGCAAGGAATTGCAAGTAGATAAATAGGTACCACTTTGGTGGGAAGGTCACAGCGTTCCATGCAGCTTGGTGTTTAGTCATGCCGACCACATGACCACAGAAACGTCTTCGGACAGTGCTGGCTCTTCGGCTTTGAAACGGGGATGAGCACCGCAGCCCTAGAGTTGGATTCGACTGGCTTTCGAGCAAGGGGAACCTTTACCTTTTAAGCACTTTGTAACGTATTATTTTAACTGTGATGTTTTAATTATGTATTATGGTATGTATGTTTTTATTTTGTATTTTTGTTATTGGAAGCCGCCCTGAGCCTGCTTTGTGGGGAGGGCGGAGTATAAATTTGACAACAAACAAACAAACAAACTTATAATGATTAAGTCAAAGCAGAAATGATCCAGGGAATATAAAGATACAGAAGAAAAGAAATATACAGTAACAGCTTGGCCGAATGGAATTATCTAGGCTCTCTATCTAGATTTGTGGTTCTTATGGAATATATGCCTCTTCCTATACGAAAAGTGAGAAGCCGGGGGGGACAGGTAACCATGAATACAGTTAGACAATAGATTTGTCGTATTATTTCCAAAATAGGAGATGAAGAAGTGTTCTCTTTTGCCCCCCCCCCGTACTGAGGGAACTCATTTTACAGTGTTACTAATTCTATATTGTCACTGCTATCTTAGGAAACGATTTTGAGATGCTGTGTCCTTTATTTCCCCCCGGTATGTATGTGAATTTTAAACTTTTTATATACAAATAATTTTAAAAAATAGCTGCCAGAGGAGGAGGAGGAGGAGATTGGATTTATGCCCCGCCCGTTGCTACCTGAAGGAGTCTCAGAGCAGTTTATGATCTCCTTCCTTTCCTCTCCCCACAACAGACATCCTGTGAGGTAGGTGGGGCTGAGAGAGCTCTCTCGAGAACTGCCCTTGAGAGAACAGCTCTGAAAGATCTTGTAACTGACCCAAGGTCACACCAGCCGCTGCATGTGGAAGAGTGGGGAGTCAAAACTGGTTCTCCCAGATTGGAGTCCGCGCTCTTAACCACTACACCAAACTGGTGGAGACAAGCACCTCTACTGCCTCACGACTGCTCTGTAGGTCCTATTTAGAGGACCCCTACTTGAGAATGGGTCTATCTAGTCCGTGATCTGGATGTAAGCTGTCTCAGGTATTCTCCTCTGAAGAAAGAGAAGGTGTACTTTCCTCTGGACGAATAAATAATCAAAGACCAAAACAGCCTTGCATCTCTGAGAATGCTGAGTCCGTTTGCGAGCTTAAGTTTCCACAAGTGACATCCAATCCACTATTGTGTGTGAAGGAGACGGCCAAGGTGGGCAAGCAAAAGGCGCCGCCGTCTTGGATTCACGTATGAGCTTTAGATAACAGCATCTCTGTCACCCGAAGACTGGATGGTACCCCTTTCACCGGGGAAGATCGTATTGCGAGAGAAGAGTGAAGGTGTTCTGTTTCTCATTCTTGGCGACTCCTGAAAGGAAGACTTGCATTTTAATCATGGCGCAGAATGGAGAGCTCCCTCAACACAGCTGTCCGCGGAGGATAAATTTCCTTCATTTTACAAATGGAGGAATGATGGGCCCAGGGTAGGATGACTAGAAAGATGATCACAAAAAAAAAAAAAGGAAATTTAAGATAAGAGTATGAGAAACTCTTCCCTTGACCTGGATGGCCAAGACTAGCCTGATTTCATAAGATCTCAGACGCTAAGCAGTGCAGGGCCTGGTTAGCACTTGGATGGGAGACCACCGAGAAGTCCAGGGTTGCTACGCAGAGGCAGGCAAAGGTAAAACACCTCTGTATACCTTTTGCCTTGACCTGTATGGCCAAGACTAGCCTGATTTCATAAGATCTCAGACACTAAGCAGTGCAGGGCCTGGTTAGCACTTGGATGGGAGACCACTGAGGAACTCCAGGGTTGCTACGCAGAGGCAGGCAAAGGTAAAACACCTCTGTATGCCTTTTGCCCTGACCTGGATGGCCAAGACTAGCCTGATTTCATAAGATCTCAGACGCTAAGCAGTGCAGGGCCTGGTTAGCACTTGGATGGGAGACCACCGAGAAGTCCAGGGTTGCTACGCAGAGGCAGGCAAAGGTAAAACACTCCTGTATGCCTTTTGCCCTGACCTGGATGGCCAAGACTAGCCTGATTTCATAAGATCTCAGAAGCTAAGCAGTGCAGGGCCTGGTTAGCACTTGGATGAGAGACCACCGAGGAACTCCAGGGTTGCTACGCAGAGGCAGGCAAAAGCAAAACACTCCTGTATGCCTTTTGCCCTGACCTGTATGGCTCAGACTAGCCTGATTTCACCAGACCTTAAAAGCTAAGCAGGGTCCATCTTGGTTAAATGGATGGGAGACCACCACAAGGAAGACCAGGGTTGCTACGCAGAGGCAGGCAATGGTAAACCACTTCTGTTTGTCTCTTGCCTCGAAAGCCTTATGGGGTTGCCATAAGTCGGCTGCAAGCTGATGGCACTTTCCACCACCGTGAGAAAGCTGCGATAAAAAATTCCATTGATCGCCTGGTACAGGATGAAAGCTGAAAGATCCTCAGTCCAAATATTTACTATTTATTCAGTCTACTTGCTGCCTCTGTAGACCTGCTCGAGGCAATGCCCAAAGTAAAAAGAAAAACAAAAAACCACCCCCCAAAAAACAAGAATTCTCAACATTAAGACCAAGCCATCAAAAGAAGCTACGATAACCAGCATCACACAGCATGCAGCTGCCTAAAATGATATGCATAAAGACAGTCCAAAGGCTAGAAACGGACCATAAGAATAGCTTTATAAGGAGCAACCCCTCAATTCAAAGCCTGAGTAAAAGGAAATGTTCATCCTGCCACATCAGCCCCAACGGGGTAAGCAGCATGTAAGGTTCATCGCTTCCCCCAATGCCCTCCCAAAGTAATCTGTAACACCCAAGGTTCTGCACTTATACTCACAAGGCGCTAGAAAAATACACGTTCCTTGTTATCCCCCCCCCCCTTAAATTCAGAAGTAATCTTTAAGGCATGAAATATTCATGCCATAAAATATTTAGATGTCCTGCCCAGCTGTGCTCCGGAGAGCTTTATTCTTGTTAACCAAGAAACAGACCTTCCCGACAGGCAGGGTAGATTCTGTGAAGAACAGCCAAGAGCCCGCTGGCTTTCGGGTAGGAAGTTGAAAGTGGCATTGGTTGCTGTAGGTTTCCCATGGAAAGGTAAAACCTGTCCTAAGTTGGATACGTAGATGTACCTGGGCAATTCCCCTCCTGAATTTTCCATGCATTGAATGTGCAACACTTGAGAAAACGATGGGCTGAACAGATCTTGGGCTGCTCTGTTTTGAACAGAACTTGGGCCACTGTGTTTGGCCTCAAGGTCGAGAGCGAGCGGACCGGGCACACCTTCCGGGGGAGGTTTTTCCTTAATTGTGGGGTTGCCACTAAAAAGACTCTTTTCTCATGTACCCATTGGATGAGCCTTTTTGAGTCATGGGACAGTGAGGAGGGTCTCTCCCTGCAAACTTAATTCTTGGGTGGAAATGTATGGGGGAAAGCCAGTTTGGTGTAGTGGTTAAGTGCGCGGACTCTAATCTGGGAGAAGCGGGTTTGATTCCCCACTCCTCCACTTGCAGCTGCTGGATGACCTTGGGCCAGCCATAGTTCTGACAAGAGCTGTCCTTGAAAGGGCAGTTCTGGAAAGAAGAAGAAGAGGAGGAGGAGGAGATTGGATTTATACCCCGCCCTTCATTACCCAAAGGAGTCTCAGAGCGGCTTCCAAACTCCTTTCCCTTCCCCTCCCCACAACAGACACCCTGTGAGGTAGGTGGGGCTGAGAGAGCTCTGACAGAAACTGCTCTTTTTCAAGAACAGCTCTTATCAGAACTAGGGCTTGCCCAAGGTCATCCAGCAGGTGCAAGTGGAGGTGTGGGGAATCAAACTCACTTCTCCCAGATTAGAGTCCGTGCACTTAACCACTACACCAAACTGGAAAGAGCCCTCTCAGCCCCACCTACCTCACAGGGTGTCTGTTGTGGGGAGGGGAAGGGAAAGGAGTTTGGAAGCCGCTCTGAGACCCCGAGTGAAGGTAAAAGGTAAAGGTTCCTTTGCTCGAAAGCCAGTCGAGTCCGACTCTAGGGTTGCGGTGCTCATCTCCGTTTCAAAGCCGAAGAGCCAGCACTGTCTGAAGACGTTTCCGTGGTCATGTGGCCGGCATGACTAAACACCAAGGCGCACGGAGCACTGTTACCTTCCTACTGAAGTGGTCCCTATTTATCTACTTGCAATTTCTTGCTTTTGAACTGCTGGGTTGGCTGGAGCTGGAACTAGAGACGGGAGCTCACGCCGTCATGCGGCACACTCGGGTCTCGAACTGCTGAACTACCGACCTTCCATAGCCTGCAGTTCAGTGTCTTAACCACTTGAGCCACCGCAGGGTATAAATCCAATCTCTTCTTCTTCATTCAGAATCTTGGGGTCTATTGGCCCCAAATGAACCAGAACAAGCTCAGCCTTGAAAAGATAATTTAGCAACCTAACCTTTGGAGATTGGGTAAGAGTTATACCATAGGCGTAATCTTCGTGGGGGCGGCGGGGCGTAAGCCCCCGCCGAAATCTTCAGGAAGGTGCTCAGCCTTCCCCGGGAGCCACCCTTGCTCCTAGCAAAGCAATGCCCCTGGCCCAGCCCCAGCCCCCCCCCTGGGAAATTGGAAAGTCTACACCCTTGAGTTATACTGCACAGGGGCAAAGAGGGGTCTAAGCATCTGCATCTGTCCCCAGACCAAGCAAACCCCAGCTTTGGAGTGGTGTTTTAAATGATGGAAGAGGAACGACAGGAAGGGGTTAACCCTTTCATTTACAGGGACCTGGTGTGCAAAGTGGCTTCCAGGATCTGCTAATTAGTCGTCCCCACCCTTTAAAAATGTGGAAGATCCTATAGGCCCTGAACATTCCAGACAGGTTTTGTAAATAAGCACAGACTTGTCTGTCCTTGCATCTGCTGTTCCCACAATGCAATAATTACAACTATATATAGCTGGTTTTTTATATCTTTGGATGCTTTTATTGGGTTTTTTCCGCCCTTGAGAGGATATTTCCTCCTTCCCTTTGTTCTTCTCTTTTTATTATCCGTAATCCCTTTGTTCTATGCGCTTTGATCCGTTGGCATTTTCTCCACGATTTCTGAATTCCTTTCATTCTCTGCCCCTGTCCGCTATAGAGTCATCTCTTCTCCTTTTCTGGTTCATTGCCTTTTCAATCACTTCCCCCTTTCCCCCCTCTCTCTTTTGAGCTGAGTTGTGCCTTTCCACTCTCATCTTCAAACATCTTTCAGAATTACAAACTTTTCACAGCAGCGGGAAGACTCTGAAGCGCCTCCTCCCAGCTCGCCTTAGAATGAGACGCACAAAAATGCTGCGCTTTCAAAAATAAATGTTTTCGCCTTTGAGCCCTTTCCAAAATTTGACTCCCCCCTCCTCCTAGAGATGTCATCAGGAGCAACCGGGAGCCTTCTGCCTTGCGTTCCTGCCTGAGTGGTAAGCTCACAGGGAGAGGCCATCTTGACTGTCCCATTAATCAAAGAACCTCATTTGGTGGGTACACGATAGAGGGCCTTTTCAGTGACAGCCCCACAGTTATGGAGAATTATTCAGAACAGTGGACCCCCCAGGGCCAAATAGGGACATAGGGTTCCTTTCATACTGCAGATGCTCATTTTCTGCCCCCCAAGCATTTCCCCTCTGCTGTAAACAAGTTGATTACAATGTGCATGGTGCCTTTGCATCCTTTACAAGCATCTTTTACAACAACCTTCCCACCTTCTGATTGGGATAAAAAGACACAGAGATTTCCATTTATACTTGTGTCTGAGGGACTGTTTTGACTCTCAGGCTGATTTTGCACTAGAGCTGCCTCGATGTTGCGCCGCCGTTTGCCCCGATATGATTGGTCAATTTCACACCCGAAGCTGCAGGGCTGCATTTTGACTTGCAGCTTCGCCCGATTTTCCCCGCAGTTCCGTAATCCTGTTTTTTGAGGATCACGAAACTGCAGAGGAAAGCGGGCGAAGCCGCGGGTCAAATGCAGCCCCGTGGCTTCGGGTGTGAAATTGACCAATAGTATCGGGGCAAATGGCGGCGCAACATCGAGGCAGCTCTAGTGTGAAATCAGCCTCAAAAACTGATACCCTGAAACTCCTGTTGGTCTCTAAGGTGCTACTGGACTCAAACCCAACTCCTCTATTGCAGACCGAGGATATTCAGAGAGGAGGCTGACTAAAGCCTGCCCCCGCCTCCCAACTGCTGGTATTCCATGGAGGTCTCCCATTCAAGAACTTGCCAGAGTTGACCCTGCTTAGTGTCTGAGATCTGGTGAGATCAGGCTTGCCTGGGCTATGCAGGTCAGGACAACATCATGACATGTTGATACTCTTCTTGCCTAATTGAGGTACCCCAAGAAGCTGCTTGTTTGTTGTTTTGCTGTCAATTCACAGTAATGGTGACCTTGCAGAGTTTTCAAGGCAAGAGTTGTTCAGGGTTTGTCATTGCCTGAGTCCCTGCTGGTGGTCTCTTTGGACTTTCTTGGTGGTCTCCCATTCAAGTACTAACTGAACCTGCTTAGCAGCTGATATCTGATAAGATCAGGTCACCCTGGGCTATCCAGGTCAAGGCAGGGATGATGAAGAAGAGATTGGATTTCTACCCCGTCCTTCACAAGAAGTCTCAGTGCGGTTTACAAGCTCCTTCCCCTCCCCCTCCCCACAACAAGGCACCCTGTGAGGTAGGTGGGACTGAGAGAGCTCTTTCGAGGACTGCCCTTGAGAGAACAGCTCTGAAAGATCTTGTGACTGACCGAACGTCACACCAGCAGCTGCAAGTGGAGGAGTGGGGAATCAAACCCGGTTCTCCCAGATTAGAGTCCACGCACTTAACCACTGCACCAAACTGGCTCTGAACAGAGGCGGCTTGCTATTGCCTGCCTTCATGTAGCGACTCTGGGCTGCCTTGGTAGTCTCCTATCCAAATGTCGGGAGCGGTAGCGCAGGCAGTTAAATGCCTGCTATAACAACAGTGACCAGCCATTACGGCTGTTCGAGACCCACCATGGCCGGGGTGAGCTCCCGGCCCTAGTCCCAGCTCCCGTCCACCCAGCAGTTCGAAAGCGTGTAAAACGCAAGTAGATAAAATGGGTACCTGCCCCTAGGTGGCAGGGGGCACCCCTCCTCCTTACGAGGACGTGTGGCAGGAGCGGCGGCGGCAATGGCGGCGGCAGCGGAGT
>NW_015168133.1:68309-70392 GCF_001447785.1 Gekko japonicus | reverse complement strand
AGAGCGGTTATATAGCCCGAAATAAAATAAAAATAAATAAATAAATAAAATGTTAACCAGGGCTGACCCTTAGATTTTCAGATAAGACTGGACCAGCCTAAACCGTCCAGGTTAGGGCTTCACTGGGTTTATTGGGTTTGCTGGGGCTTAAAAAAACAGCCCATCATTCCTACCCAAAAGTAGTTGTAAATGGCAGCATCGGGGAGGGTTAGTGGCAGGGCTTGGAATTAACGAAGGTGTCCTTGGCTAGAAACAGACAGGTTTGAATGGGGAAGTGAGAGGGGATATTAGTGGAGAGAGACTGTCACGCTGCGAGCACATCACAAATCAAGCCCAAACTTCACAGGGGTTTGGGGGCACACTGCAGAATTAAGTTGGGGTAGTTTTGAAGTTGGCTGTTCGATTTCTGAACCTCCTGCCGACATACTTTCCCTCCTGGTTGGTTCTGCCTGGCTTTCTCCTGCCGAGACGTGCCTTTGAGGCCCAATGAGGAGTCGGCAGGGAAAGCAGCTTTCACAGAATGGCAGATTGAGATGTGAAAAAACTGACAAGGATTATCTCAAACACCAGCTCCGACCTTGGCCTCCTGCCATGCTTTCAACTTCCTGAACCTGATTAAAACAGATGGATGGTGGAGCTCCAGAGACCGAACTGCTCCATAACATCAGAAAGTATCTGAAATCTCCAAATTATCAGCTCTAAGAAGACTGCAGATCCCAATTTCCACCTTTGGGAAGGGCCAGAGGCAGGGTTGCCAACTCTGGGTTGGGAAATTCCTGGATATTTTGGGGGTGGAGCCTGAGGAGGGTGGGGTTTGGGGAGGGGAGGGGCTTCAGTAGGGGTCTAATGCCACAGACGCCGCCCTCCAAAGGAGCCAGTTCTCCAAGGAAACTGATCTCTGTCTTCTGGAAATTAGCTGAAATTCAGGAGATCTCCAGGTTCTTCATGGCGGTCAGCAGTCCTAAGAGGAGATCTACTCTTGGGAGAGTCACAAATGGATTCCCTATGACTCTCAAAAGGGGATGGAAGGCAACATGGTATAGATCTTGTCAGATCTCAGAAACTAAGCTGGGTCAGTAGGTGATAGGGAGACCACCAAGGAAGACTCTGCAGAGGAAAGCAACAGCAAACCACCTCTGCTTCTCATTTGCCTTGAAAGCCCCTTACTGGGGTCAGTACCTGGATGGGAGACCACCAAGGAAGGTTCTGCAGCAGAAGGCAATGGCAAACCACCTCTGCTTCTCACCTTGAAAGCCCCTTGCTGGGGTTGGTACATGGATGGGAGACCACCAAGGAAGGCTCTGCAGAGGAAGGCAATGGCAAACCACCTCTGCTTCTCACTCACCTTGAAAGCCCCTTGCAAGGGTTGGTACATGGATGGGAGACCACCAAGGAAGGCTCTGCCGAGGAAGGCCATGGTAAACAACCTCTGCTTCTCACTTGCCTTGAAAGCCCCTTGCTGGGGTTGGTATTTGGATGGGAGACCACCAAGGAAGGCTCTGCAGAGAAAGGCCATGGCAAAATGTTTCTCACTTGCTTTGAAAGCCCCTTGCCAGGGTCACCACAAGTCAGCTACAACTTTGACAGCACCTGTGTTTAACCCCTTCTTCATACCATCCAACCAATGGATAAATCTTCACCCGACGATTTCTCCCTGGAGTCTCTCTTTGAGGTTCTTTTCCTTGAAGACTGACGGCATTCGGTCAGCAGCAGACTGCCACTCTAGAACTTGAAGTATATAACTATAATTGAATCCTTCAGGGAGTATCTTAAGTGGGAGGAACTGTTCAGGTCAGTGGATTTTGGAGAACTACCCATTTCAGCTCACCTTCCTTTCTTTTTGGAACCTCTTAAGGGGACGTATTCTCTGTGGCTCTGCAGAACTCTTGTGCTCCAATCAGGGCCCCATGAAGGCCTGCCAGGTCCCTCCTGCCTTGGTGTAGTGGTTAGGTAGTGCACGGACTCTAATCTGGGAGGATCGGGTTTGATTCCCCACTCCTCCACTTGCACCTGCTGGATGACCTTGGGCAAGCCATAGTTCTCTCAGAGCTGTTCTCTCAAGAGTAGTCCTCAAAAGAGCTCT
>NW_015168133.1:55343-68152 GCF_001447785.1 Gekko japonicus | reverse complement strand
CTCAGCCCCACCGACCTCACAGGGTGTCTGTTGTGGGGAGGGGAAGGGGAAGGAGTTTGTAAGCCGCTCTGAGACTCCTTTGGGTAGTGAAGGGTGGAATATAAATCCAATCTCCTCCTCCTCCTCCTTCTGGTTTTTGCGCTTATGTCTTGTAGACGGCCGGCCTACGAAAAGATGGCAACCGCAGCAGATGTTGGGCAGCTCCACTCTCTTAAACTATTTTAAACGGTTCTAAATTGCTGACAGTAAGCTCCTTCCGCAAATGGGAGAGTGAATGTGGTTGAAAACTAAGAAGAAGAAGTAAGGAGGGTTTTAAAAATCTTTTGCTTCAGCTTGCTATATTGGATCTTTTTTCTACTTCTAGCATCTCTGAGGAGGCCTAATTGGATTGGCTGTTATGGTGGGGAGTGGGAGGTAGGATTGCCAGATCCAGGTTGGGAAATTCGTGGAGATTTGGGGGTGGAGCCTTGAGAGGACGGGGACCACAGTGAGGTGGAAGTGTAAGACCATCGAGCCCACCCTCCAAAGCATCCGTTTTCTTTTTTTCCTTTTTTTAGCGCCCCCCCGTAGGGGATTTTTTTTATTTGCTTTTTCTAAAAACCACAACGAAATTGGGGGAAGGGTCTACAAACTATGGGGGAAAGTAAAGAAAACCCACTAAAACCCCAAGAGATTAGCTTCATCTTAAAGTTCGATTAAAGTTCATTGTATGTGGTCAATCATAATCTTCATCCTGTAATCGAAACACTGAGGAATTTCACATTACCCTTTCTAACCCGTTTTGAAGCACAGGGTGTCTGTTGTGGGGAGGGGAAGGGGAAGGAGTTTGTAAGCCGCTCTGAGACTCCTTTGGGTAGTGAAGGGTGGAATATAAATCCAATCTCCTCCTCCTCCTCCTTCTGGTTTTTGCGCTTATGTCTTGTAGACGGCCGGCCTACGAAAAGATGGCAACCGCAGCAGATGTTGGGCAGCTCCACTCTCTTAAACTATTTTAAACGGTTCTAAATTGCTGACAGTAAGCTCCTTCCACAAATGGGAGAGTGAATGTGGTTGAAAACGAAGAAGTAAGGAGGGTTTTTAAAATCTTTTGCTTCAGCTTGCTATATTGGATCTTTTTTCTCCTTCTCGCATCTCTGTGGAGGCCTAATTGGATTGGCTGTTATGGTGGAGAGTGGGAGGTAGGGTTGCCAGATCCAGGTTGGGAAATTCGTGGAGATTTGGGGGTGGAGCCTTGAGAGGACGGGGACCACAGTGAGGTGTAAGACCATCAAGCCCACTCTCCAAAGCATCCATTTTCTTTTTTTTTCTTTTTAAGCCCCCCCTTGGGGATTTTTTAATTTGCTTTTTCTAAAAACCACAACGAAATTGGGGGAAGGGTCTACAAACTATGGGGGAAAGTAAAGAAAACCCACTGAAAACCCAAGAGATGGTGATCATACATAATGCTTATGAAATTAGCTTCGTCTTAAAGTTCGATTAAAGTTCATTGTATGTGGTCAATCATAATCTTCATCCTGTAATCGAAACTCTGAGGAACTTCACATTACCCTTTCTAACCCGGGGGGAAGCCACAGATCAGTGAGCAAGGCGAGCCCGCTGCACATGCGCGCGCATGCGCAGTTCTACAGGGCTTCCGTATGCTGCAGGGAGACAGGCGCGTTGGCGATCAGATGCCGGCCCGTGCTGTGCATCAACAGGTAGGTAGTACTCTTTCGGTGCTACCTTTTTGCGGTAGGGTTTCGGCTGGAAGGGACGGATCGGGAATGGGTGCACGCCACTTCCCAGATGTTGCGGTATGATTGCGTCTGCTTGATGCACCCCGATCCATCCCTCCCACGGGGCAAATCCTCATCAGAAGATGTCACTTCTCTATCTTCGTCACTCTCCTTGGTACTGTCATCTTTCTCTTTATCTTCTTCACCTGCTGGTAGCTTATGATAAAGCATCCGTTTTCTTCAGGGGAACAGATGAGGTGTAATTTTGAGGGATTCCCCAGGTCCCACCTGGAGGCTGGCATCCCTAGCCCCCATGCCAGGGCCACTTTTAGTGTGCAATGGGGTCTTTTATCGAGCCTGATCTTTGATCAGTCTTTGATGACCTTCGGCTGTGGTCACGCACACTAAATAACGCACGTTCAATCCATGTTCAGTACACTTTCCAACTGGATGCAGTAAAATCCAGTTGGAAAGTGTACTGAAAGTGGATCAAAAGTGGATTGTCTAGTGTGTGTGGCCACAGCCAGGGGTCATTTCCTGCAGGAGCGCACAGGAGCAGAGCTCCAGCAGTAAAGAGCCCAGGGGGCAGGCACATGCCACAAGCCCCGCCCCCTGCTCCCAGAAGCCCTCAGTCAGAGCAAGAAGCAGCCAGGTAAGTTGCAGAGCCCCCTCCAGCCCCCCGGTCCAAAACAGTCCAGTGGCACCTTTAAGACCATGTTTTATTCAGGTACAAGCTCTCCCTCCTCTGTGAGGACAGATCTGCACGTTCCCCGCGCCTCCCAATAGCTAGCAATCCAAAAGAGTCCAGTGGAGCCTGAGCGGTGGGTGTTGCCTTCTGACACACTTCCGGTGATGTCAGGGTGTGTGGCATATGCAAATAAGTTATGCTAATGAGTTATGCTAATGAGCTCCTGCGCCTCTTTTTCTACAAAATGACCCCTGGCCACAGCCTATGATTAAGTGTCATTTTGAGGGCTTGAGCTAAGTACGTGAGGATTGGTTTTACTAGAACAAAGTTTCAGCATATGGGTTGAGCCCCCAGATCTCCCTGGCCAGAACCCCAGGCAGTCTCTGGAGCAAATTCTGCAAGGCAGAACGAAACCCGGACTGGAAAAAAACAGAGTTTCTCATAAAGCAAAAGCTGCTTCAGTTACTTCTTTTCTGTCACTCTCATGCTGGGTATGTTGTGTAGTTCTACAGGCCTTCGGAAATAAATGTCTTTCCTGCCAAAAATTTGCTTTCCAGCTGTTCTTGAATGTCGGTTTGCAGCTAGAAGTCCAGGGTAGAACAACTTCCTGGGGGATGGGGTAACAAAAGAAGATGGAGGGAGTTAAACTTATAACGGTTCTCTGTTGCCGTGATGGGAAGACCGTTGTCTCTCAGCTTCAGGTATCATTAGGGCAGGCTCTGACAGGAAGAGCAGGCCAAGCCGAAGGAAGCCTGCCAGGCAGATCAGTCCAAACAGGTGGGTTGGGAAACAAACACACAATACCCTTGAAGAGAGCCAGTTCCTTGGTGCTCGACTTCTAAGTCTCTTCGTTTCAGCCAGACTTCCTCATGAGCTGTTCTGTACTTATAATGACTTCTTCAAAGCTTGGCCTGCGCAAGGGGGGAGGGAAGAGAAAGAAAAGACAACTTTTTCCAACTAAGCAGGCGTGACCAGTGTTCCCTCTAAGCTGAGTTAGTGTGAAGTAGCTCACAGTTTTTTAGCCTCCAGCTCACACATTTTTGTCTTAGCTCAGGAAGGATGGCTCCAGAGGAAACTGATTTATGCAGTATCCAAATGCCTCGCTCACAACTTTAATGCCAGCGGCTCGAATGATAGAGCGTCTCCCCGCAACGTGCCTGATGCAATGATGTCACCTCCGAGTGGCGTCATTGTGCCAGGCACGTTTGGGGGGACTTGGCAACCCTAGAGGAGGAGGAGGAGGAGGAGATTGGATTTATACCCCACCCTTCACCACCTGAAGGAGTCTTAGAGCGGCTTACAAACTCCTTTCCCTTCCCCTCCCCACAACAAACACCCTGTGAGGTAGGTGGGGCTGAGAGAGCTCTTTCAAGAACTGCCCTTGAGAGAACAGCTCTGAAAGATCTTGTGACTGACCCAAGGTCACACCAGCAGCTGCACGTGGAGGAGTGGAGAATCAAACCCGGTTCACGCAGATTAGAGTCCGCACTCCTAACCCCTACACCAAACTGGCTCTCATCTTGGGAACCTCAGAAACGGTACAAATCCTGGACCATGAAGCTCACAGAGGGCCACAGAGATGGATTTGGTCGACTGTGATCCATCATCATACCTCTGACTCATGGGCTGAATCACGTTGCTCGGCTTTGGCAGCGGGAAAATTTTCTGCTGGGTAAAAAAAAGAAGAAGGATGAACAACATCTGCTAGTTAGCAAGAAAGCAAGCAGATGTGACGGGGGAGGATCCTCGATTCTTGGGCTGAGGGTACTTGGGCTGCAAAGAGAACCGTGATGGGTCAGCCGAGCACCGCCTTCTGCTGGGCTTCAGGATCCAGTTTCTGCCTTCAAGGGCTTTGAGAGCAAGCCGGTCCTCCCAGGGTACCCTCTACGGTCGAGTCTGTGGGTGTCATGGCAGCTGCCGACATCTTTCCTTGGGCCCATCAAGTGTTTTCAGCAAGTGAGCAGGGCCAGGAGGGGCTTCTGCCCAGCAAGGCTTCTGATTGGTCACCGGAGATTTGATGGGATGTGAGATATTGTTTTAAAGAGCCATTGTTCTGGCGGCAGCTGCCATCGCAGCACAAGGACCCCAAGATGCTATCTTGAGTATGCTGGTTTCTGTTTGTCATAGGCATGGATGAGGATGAGCTGAGGAAGCCTGCAGAAACCACAGCTGGCCCCTCTGAAGCAGCAAAGGAGGATAGCTGGCAAGTGCCTGTAACAGCAGTCTTCACACCTGGCCCAGATAAGAAGGAAGAACAAGCTGAGAGTCCTCCTGATTCAACCCCACGTGTGACTCGTTTAAGGGAGTGACTGCGGCAAAACTTAGCAACCAGGTGAAGAGAGGCCAGGCTACAAGGGAGAGCTCAGCCAGCCCAGAGTTCTAACAGGAGCCTGGCCGATCGTGCAGCTGGCTAACTGGTAGCAGCATTTAACTCCACACTCTGGCCATGTATAGAGATATTGATTTCTATAGGTTTCATGTTTCCCCTGGAATGTCTATTTGCCGATACCCTGCCCTGTTGATTTCCTGTTGAAGCCAAATAGAGAGGTCCAGATGGCCTCTATTGCCATGCCATAAAAACATTCCTTCACACTTCATGCTGGAAGCTAGGCCAGCATGCCAGAAACTGCATGTACGCTATGGGAGTTGGGGGTTGGGGGATCACATAACTGCAGGTGTGGCCTTCAAGACAACTGACCATTCAGACATTGTACCCATGGCAACACAACATTGGACACTCCCATGTCTACTCCAATTGGCCCCTGGCCAGGGCTAATTGGAAGACTGGAATTGCCATGTGGTCTGTGGGAGAACAAAGGATCCCCTTGTGCCTTAGAGCACATGAAGGCAAGGAGGGGATGTTCCTCCTCAAACCCCCTTGGGGGTACCTGGACTATTCCAATGGACAATATTGAAATCTTGGATGCTACCCTGATGTTGGTAACTATGCTTCTTACTGTTTAGTTAAGGCAAAACTTGCCTATGCTGTTATTTTGAAATCCTCCTAGTCTGTGCTAAATTCTGTGCCGAATAAACTTATTCTAGTTTTCTAACTTGTCTGGATTGTGGTAACTGGACTTCAAGCCTTTTTCCTGTGCCTGCTGCTCACCACATGACGCTACCTTAGTAAGATTAACTGCACAACTCTGGACTGAGTGGCTAATGTATTAAGTCCCAGATGCCAACTGAGATTCTGGAATCTAGTCTCAGGCTGGTGAGGGAGTAAGTTTAGAGATTCCTGGTGGCTATAGTGTTCTGAGATTCAGAGAGCCTACATCTCAGGGTTCTTGGGTAATGTATTGTACCAGTGTAGAATTCTCCCCCTCATCCAGGAATGGCCTGGGGGGCAGAATCTATACAGGCCAGTACTCTTCGTGGAAGCAACAAGTCAGATTCGTGTTGCTAGCATCCACTCTGGCTTGGCTCTTGCACCTAGACCTTCAGACCCCCTGGCTTTGGACTTGGCTCTGGGTTTCTGGCTCCTGACCCTGGCTTGGCTTTTGGACTCCTGACCTTGGCCTGTTCTGGCCTCCCTTTGACTGGCACCCCAGTCCGTGGCACTGTTGTCTGTTAGAATGGGGTTTGCACAAGAGAACTTTCTTCCGGAACATCCTCCAAGATGTAAGCCACACGCTCACCCTAAACCTCTTGGGCACCAGGTCTAAATTGACATTTCAGAAAGGGAGCTTGATCTTTCTGATCCCATGGTTGCAAATGAAGAATCGGCAGCCGTCGATGGCTCCTGATTTGTTGGGCAGGCTGAAATGAGAAAGTCCTCGGCTGAGCCCTCGGCATTGCTTCTCCCGCTGTTGATATCACACAGAAAACTCCAGATCTGAATGTCAGCGCACTCAGACTCTGACAGCTCCATCCTGCAGATGAACAACCTGTTGAGATGGTCAGTGGCTGAAATGAACATGAAATTGCACAAACCTTGCAGGCTGCTGTGGCCCTCAGTTCCTCAGTACAAGAAGTTGAACTAAAGAAGATGGTTAAAACAGTTAAGAGTCATGGGGTTTATTCTGCCTGGTGACGGAAAGATAATGGTTGTGCTTAGAGTAGGGTTAACGGGTGACTCAGCTCTATAGATGAGAGCCAGTATGGAGTAGTGGTTATCATGCAGGGCAGAAAGCTAGAAGACCCGAGTTCAGATCTCCACTCAGCCATGAAACTTATTGAAGAAGAGATTGGATTTATACCCCACCCTTCGCTACCCAAAGGAGTCTCAGAGTGGCTTAAAAACTCCTTTCCCTTCCCCTCCCCACATCAGACACCCTGTGAGGTAGGTGGGCCTGAGAGAGCTCTGACAAAAACTGCTCTTTTTCAAGGACAGCTCTGACAGAACTATAGCTTGCCCAAGGTCATCCAGCAGCTGCAAGTGGAGGAATGGGGAATCAAACCTGGTTCTCCCAGATTAGAGTCCACACTCTTAACCACTATACCAAACTGGGTGATCTTGACCCAGTTACTCTCTCTCAAGCTTTTCCAACACCACAAGGTTGGTGTGTGCTGCTCTAAGCGTGCAAATAGAATGCAATGAATTGCAAACTGTGCCCCTAGGTATGTTAATGTTCTATGAATGGGGCTGAAGGGTACCTTGAAAAAATTACTACTCTGCATGTATCCACAGTTTTGTGCACCTTGGAGTAAGGAAGACCTATACAGAACTGATCCAAACTGAGCCAGTTTGGTGTAGTGGTTAAGAGCACAGACTCTAATCTGGAGAACTGGGCTTGATTCCCCACTCGTTCACATGCAGCCAACTGGGTGACCTTGGGCAAGCCACAGTTTTCTCAGAGCTGTTCTCTAAAGAGCAGTTCTCAAAGAGCTCTCTCAGCCCCACCTACTTCACAGGATGGGGAGAGGAAGGGAAGGAGATTGTAAGCTGCTCTGACACTCCGAGTGACGGGTCAGATACAAATCCAATCTCCTCCTCCTCCTCCTTCTGAGGGGGTAATGATGCATCAGATTGCCTAATGTCTGTGGGGGAACATTTCTCCTTTGCTCAGAAGGTCTGGTGATGCCCTATCACATTGGTGGGGAAAAGAGGAAAACCGCATGCCAGGAAGCACAATTAACTAATAATTAATTAAAATCAGGGCTTTTTTTGTAAAAAAAGCCCAACAGGAACTCATTAGCATAATAGGCCACACCCAACAACAGAAACTCATTAGCATATCCAGCCACACCCATGAGAGCATAGCTCACTAGCATATTAGGCCGCACCCCCATGTTACCAGAAGTGTCGACATCCAGCCACACCCATCTTTTGCTTCTTATTCTGTTTACCTTGTTTGTTGTCAAAACCCAGGGCCTTTTTTTGTAGCAGGAACTCCTTTGCATGTTAGGCCACCCCCTAATGTAGCCAATCCTAAGGAGTTTCTGCTGTTGGGTGTGCCCTATTATGCTAATGAGTTCCTGCTGGGCGTGGCCAACTTGGGAGCCAGCCGGAATTCCGTTCCTGTGCGTTCCTGCCCCAAAATAGCCCTGATTAAAATTAATCAATAATGTTCTGACCTAGACAGCTCAGGCTAGCCCCGTCTCCTGAGATCTCAGAAGATAAGCAGGGTTGGCCCTGATTAATACTTGGATGGGAGACCACCAAGGAAATCCCCCATAAGTCAGGTACAACTTTAAAGCTAAATTAACAAACACTTACTGAATTAGCCTGTTGGTCTGAGAAGTTTCTGTAGGGTAAGATGTAATTTATTTATTATTTAAAAATACCTCTACCCTATTTTTAAGTAGCAGGGACATGAAAGCAACTTTCAGTAAGACAAGCCACTGTAAAATGCATCATAAATCATTAAAAACGTAAAATGCCACAGATGAATACTACATGAGATCCAAAAGAAGGGGAACAGACCAAGCCAGTAAAAGCCAGCAGAGTTAGCAGTTCAGGCCATAAACATCAGTATTAGCTCAGGTCAAACCTTTGTTGTTGTTGTTCAGTCGCACAGTCGAGTCCGACTCTTTGTGACCCCATGGACCACATCATGCCAGGCCCTCCTGTCTTCCCTCTTGCTCCGGAATTTACTTAATTTCATGTTCGTTGCCTCGATAACGCTGTCTAACCCTCTCATCCTTTGCCATCCCCTTCTTCTTTGACCTTCAATCTTTCCCAGCATCAGGGTCTTCTCCAGTGAGTGCTCCCTTCTCATTTGGTGGCCAAAGTATTTGAGCTTCAGTTTCATTATCTGGCCTTCCAGGGAACAGTCAGGGTTGATTTCTTTTAGGATTGACTGATTTGATCTCCTTGTAGTGCAGGGGACTCTCAAGAGTCTTCTCCAGCACCATAATTCAGAAGAATCTATTTTTCGGCACTCGGCCTTCCTTATAGTCCAACTCTCAAGCCTAAATTCTGCCTAAACAAACTTTCCTAATCAATTTTTAAAAGGTTAAAGGGTTGGTGCTGGATGACCCTGATGGGGAGATGGAAAGAGAGCATTTCACAGTCTTGGTGTCAGCACTGAAAAGGCCAGGTCCCCAGGGTTACTAGATGTCCTCTTTTTAGAGAACATGTCCTCTTTTTTTTTGGTGTCCATCCTCTTTTGCGTTCTTTTTAAACAAACTGATGAAAATGTCCCCCTTTTGCATTGGAAGGTTAGGAATATTTCTAGTTAGTAGCAATTCTCATACCTTAAATAGTAGGGGTATTTAAAATGAGATTTGTCATAGTGATCACTTGTTTTAAGTAGTCAGTCCGGAAATATGTCCTCTTCTTTGCTTTGCAAAATATGGTCACCCTAATGTCCCACATAAATTGTATAGTGGACTTTTGAAAGATCACGGACAAAGAGCTCTGCAGCAATTCTATGTGACGGATAAGCTCCTCTTGGAGAAGATGGTCCTTGAGGTGACAATGGTCCCAAACCAATTAAGGACCAAAAGGTCAAAATCAGCACTTTGGATGAGGCCTAGAAATAAGCCAGTGGCTACTGATGCCGGCCACATGACCACGGAAACGTCTTCGGACAGCGCTGCCTCTTCGGCTTTGAAACGGAGATGAGTACCGCAACCCTAGAGTCGGACTCGACTGGCTTTCGAGCAAGGGAACCTTTACCTTTACTTTTTACTGAGGATGTAGCAAAATGAGTGAAGCATCTTCCAGGCCAGCTTACCCACATTACCAACTGAGTAGCTGCATTTCGGATTTCAGTTTCCAAAACGATAGATTCGGTCGGGTAGCCGTGTTGGTCTGAAGCAACGTGACAAAGTTTGAGTCCAGTGGCATGTTTAAGACCAACAAGGTTTAATTCTGGGTATAAGCTTTCGTGTGGAGGCAAACTTCTCTACCTGTATGCAAGGCTTGAGGAAGTTTGATTCAATCTATCTGAAGACGTGTGCATGCACCTGAAAGCTTGTACCCCAAATTAAACTTTGTTGGTCTTAAAGGTACCCCTGAACTCAAACTTTGTTCTATTGAAGCAGAAGGTATCTGAAGAAGTCTGCATGCACACGAAAACCTATACCCAGAATTAAATTTTGTTGGTCTTAAAGGTGCCACCGGACTCCGACTTCTTCAGTTTCCAAAACCTTATTTTGTTCTTATTAGACTTTGTTTTTCAGTTTCTGAAACTTTATTAGAGGCAGCCCCATGGAAAACATGTAGTTTGTTTGTCCGTTTATTTGTTCATTCATTCATTCATAGTCTGCCTTTCTTACTTGGACTGTAGGTGTATTGCACAGTGTGAGTCCATACAATTGGTGGATGAGACATTCAATAAACAATTAAAAAAGATTAGGGTTGTCGAAACAACCAGAAGGCGAAAAAACAAAACGAAAGAGAAGCATAAGTGTTAACATGACACACAAAATGATGCAAGAATTACATAATAGGATCCTACTTTCAGCAAGCTAAACACAGTAGTGCAGACCACAGGCCCTAGTGATTCATCCAAGTAACTTTGTGTATCATTTAGTACAGTCCAACTCTGTCGCTTGAGTAGGAAACCCCTCTTGAATAATTCAGTTTTGCACAGTTTGCAGAAAGCCAGGCGAGCCGGCGTCTTCCTCACCTCCTCGGGGATATAGAAGTCCAGCCTGGAAGTCCACTGAAGACTGTGGCTGATTTCGCACTAGAGCTGCCTCGCTGTTGCGCCGCCATTTGCCCCGGTTCTATTGGTCAATTTCACACCCGAAGCCGCACAGCTTATTTTGACCCGCGGCTTTGCCTGATTTTCCCTGCAGTTTCATGATCCTGTTTTTTTGAGAATCAACAAAACTGCGGAGGAAATCAGGCGAAGCCGCGAGTCAAAATCAGCTGCGCAGCTTCGGGTGTGAAATTGACCAATAGAACCGAGGCAAACGGCGGCGCAACAGCAAGGCAGCTCTAGTGCGAAATCAGCCTGTATAACTGTGGCCTGCTCAGAGTTCTCCAGGAAATCTCATAGCTGGAGAAATATCTTTCTGAGTACAGGGATTGCATGTGTCTCCTGTTTTAATCCAGAAAGGAAAACCGCCCAGACACTGAGCCTTAGACATTTCGAACACTGCTACAGGCAGAGGATATGGTCAACAAGACGCACCAATAAGATGTGGGTGATGGAACTTTGTCCAAACCAAGGGCTCCATCCAGATCCATGAGGGCCACTGTCAGGCGAGTATCTGGGAGACCCAATTCAAATCCTGTCTTCTGCCATGGAAGCTTGCTGGGTGACCTTGGGCCAGTCACATTATCTCAGCCTAACCTACCTCACAGGGAATACTCGACTAGTAAAAGATTTCATATTCCTTTTAGTGTAGCTTGCTTTTTCAGTTGTAATAGACTTGTGTTTTCTTTCCCTCCGTGCACCATTCTATAATTCTCAAGGCTAGCAAAGACCAGCATCTTCGGGCAAGTTTATACATCTTTTGCTTCTTGCGAGGATGATGTCTTTAGGGACTGGATGGTTATTCATTGCATGCATTAGTCTTTCCGTTCAATGTCCTGCCTTATTTATAGGGCAAACCCCAGGCCGTTTGCACAACAGAGGATAAACCATGTATGGCAACAAGCGGAACAATCCATCAAACAGCCCAAACAAAACAGGACTTGACCAAGTGATCTGTGCCGCCAGAGCGGAGGTGTCAAGAAGGTCTCGAGTCATGTTCGCAATGATTGCAGACTGCCTGGGCTCAGATGAGTCTCCCTTCGGGACGAGAGGCACCTGACGAAGGGCTCTTTTTGTAGCAGGAGCTCCTTTGCATATTAGGTGACACACCCCTAATGTAGCCAATCCACCAAGAGCTTACAGAGCTCATCTTACAGGGGCTACTGTAAGCTCTTGGAGGATTGGCTACATTAGGGGTGTGTCACCTAATATGCAAAGGAGCTCCTGCTACAAAAAGAGCCCCCCCATTTCTATTGTTCATTATTCTCTTGTGTCACTTGCAATGCTCCCTCTAAGCTGTGGAGTCTTGTGAGCAAAAATTCTGCTTTGTGAGCAACTGACATTAAAGTGGTGAGCGGCAATGTTCCCTCTAAGCTGTCAAGTCTTGTGAGCAGAAATTCTACTTTGTGAGCTACTGGCATTAAAATTGTGAGCAAGCAATTTGGCTACTGCATAAATTAGTTTGCTCTGCAGCCATCCTTCCTGAGTTAAGACAAAAATGTGTGAGCCGGAGGTTAAAAAACTGTGAGCTAACTCGCACTAATTCAGCTTAGAGGGAACACTGGTGAGCAGGTGATTTGGCTACTGCATGAATTAGTTTGCTCTGGAGCCACCCTTCCTGAGCTAAGACAAAAATGTGTGAGCCGGAGGTTAAAAAACTGTGAGCTAACTCGCACTAATTCAGCTTAGAGGGAACACTGGTCACTGGTGACTTTTCAACACCGTTTTTACACCACCCCTGGCGTGTGACCCTCACAAAAACACTGAAAAATATGGACACCTTTAGACATTTATCTGCCAGATTGACATTTATTGCTTTACAACTGTTGACCTTATAACCTTAACTTGTTAACTTAGTGTCGCTTTGCATATCTCGATCATCATGTTGCATGTCAATTTGCTGTTCATTCTCTGGCTATAAGTTTGAACCTTGCCTGCCACTCTAATGAATTTGATAAAGTGTGCATGCACATGAAAGTTCATACTTTGAATAAACCTTTGTTGGTCTTAAAAGGTGCCACTGGACTCCAAATTTGTTCAACTGCTTCAGACCAACACGGTTGACCACCTGGATCCAACTGAAAAATATGATTATTTTAGTGGGAAAGATTCCATATGAGGGGGAAAATGGCAAACCTTTGACAGGTTTGTTTCTCACAGAGGATATAATGGGAATATTTAAAAAAACACAAATTCTAGTTTTTTAGGGTAGTTGGGTAGGTCTGCAGTAAAACAGCAAAATTCAAGGCCAACCCGATTTTCGGGGTATAGGCTTTTGAGAGTCAAACCTCCCTTCCTCAGATATAAGCAGGA
>NW_015168133.1:54195-55182 GCF_001447785.1 Gekko japonicus | reverse complement strand
TAATAGAACCGAAAATATGCCGTTAACTACCATGTGGAACACGTTGAAAGCAGTGCTGAGAGGCTTATTTATAAGACATCAAGCATGGAAAGGAAAGATAAAACGCGAAAATCTCCAAAAACTGACAAAAGAGCTTAAAGTGGAAGAAGCAAAAGGGAAAACTAAGGGAGTTGTGGAGGAAACAAAAATTAAGATAAAACACATCCAACACCAAATAAACTTAATATTATCACAAGAAATAGCTAACCAAATCGAATATACCAAAGCGTATTATTTTGAGAACGCGAATAAGCCAACACGCTGGTTAGCCTATAAACTTAGGAAAGAGAAAGAAAAAAGGACTATTTCGAGTCTAAAAAATATAAACCAAGAAATAAAACACAACCACCAGGATTTGAAAATTATTGTAGAAGACTTCTACAAAAAACTATATAGCCAATCAGCAATAGATCAGAGGGAAATTAAAGAATTCCTTGAAAAGTATAACACAAAGAAATTCAACGAAGAACAAAGAAAAATCCTAAATGAACCATTCACAACTTGTGATATTGTAGAGGCGATTAAAAAACAAAAGAAAAAGAAAACTCCAGGACCAGACGGCATTCCGGCAGAAGTTTATCAAAAATTAGAGCATGAAATAAACCCGATATTTAAAGATATGATTCAAAATGCGATGAAAACAGGAGATCTACCCACATCATGGAATGAAGCATTAATATCTCTAATTCCTAAACCAAAGACAGAAGTAAATGAGATAAAAAACTATAGGCCTATATCGCTCCTAAACGCGGATTACAAGATATTCACAACAATATTAGCAACAAGATTTTAAAAAGTATTAACACAAGTAATAAACAGAGACCAATCAGGTTTCCTACCAAAACGTCAAATAAAGAATAACTTGAGAATAATAGTAGATATAATAGAGTATTATGAACAATATCCAGGAAGTCAAATGGCAATGGTTTTCTTAGATGCAGAAAAAGC
>NW_015168133.1:36364-53396 GCF_001447785.1 Gekko japonicus | reverse complement strand
TTATAAAGAGAATATTCTAAAAATGTTTTACAGGTGGCACTGGTCACCGGATAAAATAGCGAAATGTTATAAAAATGTCTCGGATATATGTTGGAGATGTAATAATAACGTAGGAACATACTATCATATATGATGGAGGTGCGACAAAATAGTAAAATTTTGGAAAATGGTAAAATATCTGATAAAAGAAATTGTAGGAATAGATCTGCAGCTTAACCCGGAAAGTTACTTGCTTAATATTTTGCCTGATATAATAAACAAGGATGATAAATGTATTGTGTTATATATCCTCACGTTAAGCAGAATTCTAATAGCGAAAAAATGGAAATCAGATTTACTACCTAAAAAAGAAGAAATAATGGAAAAAATATTCGAAATAGCAGAAATGGACAGATTAAATATGATATTAGCAGAAAGAGACGATAATGTTTATAACAAAAGATGGTTTAAAGTGTATAAATGGGTTGAAAAAAATGTATAATGAACACTCCGAAACTGATTTGTACAATAAGAATGTACTCGGATTTTTATTTTTTGTTTGTTTGTTTGTTGGAAAAAGCATAAATAAATTCTTTAAAAAAAATGAAGGGAGCTTTGACTCTTTTGTTGGTATTTTTAATATTTTATACATGTGTATACCAAATGAGAAGGGAGCCCTCACTGGAGAAGACCCTGATGCTGGGAAAGATTGAAGGTCAAAGAAGATGGGAACGGCAAAGGATGAGATGGTTAGACAGTGTCATAGATGCAACGAACATGAAATTGAGCAAACTTCAGAGGACAGCGGAAGACAGGAGGGCCTGGCGGGATCTGGTCCATGGGGTCGCGAAGAGTCGGACTCGACTGTGCGACTGAACAACAACAACAACATGTGTATGTGTGTGCATGTGGGTGCACACGTGTGTGACTGTGTGTGCAACTGGAATTCATGGTGACCTCTGGTGACTGACCCCTACCGGGGGCCTGGAGGATATTCAGAGAGGTGGCTGAATAAAGCCTGCCCCCGCCTCCCGACTGCTGGTGTTCCTTGGAGGTCTCCCATCCAAGGACTTGCCAGAGCTGACCCTGCTTAGCTTCCAAGATCTGAAGAGATCAGGCTTGCCTGGGTCAAGGAAAGGGAAGGGACTCTTGAAAGTTCATAATCCAGAAATCTGGTTGGTCTCTAAGGGGGACTCGAATCTACCAAACCCCTAATATTGCTGCAAAGCTGCTTTCACAGAGTTGGAGCCACCAACAAAAAGACCTTATTTCACTATCCCAGTTAAGAGAAGATGGCACTACGATGGCCTGGTCTGAAGAGATATCATACAACAACCTTGCTGAAACTAAAGTTTTGGTCTCGTCAATAAAGCAGACCAAAGAAAGTACTTCTTTTTCACACAGCTCATAATCCATGTAAAGATTTCATGGATACCAGATATGGTTATGGTTACTAGCTTAGAGGTGGATGATAGCTCTATCCAGGGCTATTTTGGGGCAGGAACGCACAGGAACGGAGTTCCGGCTGGCTCCCGAGTTGGCCACGCCCAGCAGGAACTCATTAGCATAATAGGCCACACCCAACAGCAGGAACGCATTCGGATTGGCTACATTCGGGGTGTGTGGCCTAACATGCAAAGGAGTTCCTGCTACAAAAAAAGCCCTGGGTTTTGACAACAAAAAAGGTAAACAGAATAAGAAGTAAAAGGTGGGTGTGGCTGGATGGCCACACTTCTGGTAACATGGGGGTGCGGCCTAATATGCTAATGAGCTGTGCTGTTGGGGGTGTGGCCTAATATGCTAATTAGTTTCTGCTGTTGGGTGTGGCCTATTATGCTAAAGAGTTCCTGCTGGTCTTTTTCTACAAAAAAAGCCCTGGCTCTATCAATGACTATCACAGAGGCTGGTTAAACAGAGTCTCCATTTTCAGAGGCAGTGTACCTCTAAATGCCGACTGCCTAGATGGGGACAACCTGCATTCTCTGTAATGTGTGAACTGAATATCTAACTGATGCAAGGAGGTTTTAGGAGATTATCCTAAAATCTGTTATCAGCCATTCAAAACGAGCCCTCTCAGCATGTAAAATGGCAGGGTGCCTAGTGGTTAGAGAGATGAACCCAGCCTGCAGAAACCCAGGTTCCAGTCCCTACTTGGCAGTGAAAATCACTGGGACAGTCCTTTTCCCTCAGCCTAATACTCACGGTGAAGTGTTGAGTTAGGATCAGGAAGACCCAGGTTTGAGTCCAAACGCTGCCATTGCTGGGTGACCTTGGGCCAGGCACGCACTCTCAGCCTAACCTACCTCACAAGGTTGTTGTGAGGATAAAACAGAAGAGAGGGGAACAATGTTGTCCCCTTTGGGTCCCTACTGGGGAGAAAGGCAGGGTATATATGGAGTAAATAAATAATAAATACATAAATAAATAAGACAAAGGAGAGGAAGGGAGAGCCTGCAACTTAGAAAGAGAAGAGGAGTTGGGAGCGGGGGACTCAAACCTGGCTCTCCGGATTAGAGTCTGCCACTCTTAACCACTACACCCAACTGGCTCTCTAAAATGTAATATTTTAACTAGATGACCTCCACAAGCAAAAAATAGGGAAAGCATTTCACGGGGGACGTTTGTCAGAAATCAAGGAGGAGTGTCCCTGTTGAATGAGAACAGTTTGAACACAGGTGGAAGCTGTTGTGTGGCCAGGTCATAAAAATGTCTGCAAATGATCTATTTCTTGGCATTCCTTAAAAATTGCCCAGCTGGCACCATCCTTTTCTCCTTGAGCTCTACAGGACAACCATCCGGGTGGCTTTGCCAAATCAGCTTATGGTGTGGTGGATGGTGTGCCGGTCCCGAAGAAATAGGGTTGCCAACTCAACTCCTGGAGATTTGGGGGTGGAGCCAGGGGATGTTGTGGTTTGGAGTGGGGAGGGACCTCAGCAGGCTATAATGCCCTAGAATCCCACCTCTAAGGCAGCCGTCTCATCCAGGGGAACTGCATGGGATGCAGAGAGCTGACAAAGAGAAATTTTTCTCCCTTTCCCCAAATACTAGAACTTGAAGGTATCCAAGGAAGCTGACGGGCAGTAGGTTCAGGACGGACAAAGGGAAATACTACTTTACACGGGGAGTGATTCAAAGGTGGGATTTGCTGCCAGAGGATGTAATGATGGCCACAGGAATAAAGAGCTTTACAAGGGGCTTAGATAGATTCATGGAGGATAAGTCTATCAGTGGCTACAAGCCAGGCGTCATTTCCTGTGGGAGCGCACGGGAGGGGAGCTCCAGCAGTAAGGAGCCCAAGGGGTGGGCACATGCAACAAGCCCCACCCCCCTGCTCCCAGCAGCCCTCAATCGGGCCACGAGGAACAAGAAGCAACCAGGTAAGTTGCCAGAGGCCCCCCCGCCCACTTTCAGGTATAAGGTCTCCTTCGTCTGTAAGGGCAGATCTGCATGTTCCCCCCCACCCTCCATAGCTAGCAATCCAGAACAGTCCAGTGGCACCTTTAAGACCAAGTTTTATTCAGGTACAAGCTCTCCCTCCTCTGTGAGGACAGATCTGCACGTTCCCCCCCCCCAATAGCTAGCAATCCAAAACAGTCCAGTGGAGCCTGAGCGGTGGGTGTTGCCTTCTGACACACTTCTGGTGATGTCAGGGGGTGTGACATATGAAAATAAGTTATGCTAATGAGTTATGCTAATGAGCTCCTGCACCTCTTTTTCTATGAAATGACCCCTGCTACTAGCCATGGTGAACTTCCACAATCAGAGACAGTCAGCCTCTGAATCCTAGAGCCAGGAGGCAACATGAGGGGAAGGCCTTGGCCTCTCTGCCCTGTTGTTGGCTGTCCAAAGGAACTGGCTGGCCACTGTGTGAGGCAGGATGCTGGAATAGAGGGACCACTGGTCTGATCCAGCAGGACTCATCTTATGTTCTTATGATCTCTGTTGTACAGAGATCAGTTGTGATTCTGGTAGACCACCAGGCCCAACCTGGAGGTTGGTAACCATACTAAGAAAAGAATGTACAAAGTAAACGAAATGATTCCGTTCAAGGACATACACTGAGCAGGGACAAATTTGACCTCTGCTGAGAACTCAGTGGGTACCTTTTAGGGGTGCCAACTTCAGCTTGGGAAATACCTGAAGATTTGGGGGTGGAGCCTGGAAAAGGGTGGGGTTTGCGGAGGGGAAAGACCTCTGTGCTGTAGAGACCCCCATGCAACGCAGATCTTTCCTCCAGGGGAACTGGTCTCTGCAGTCTGGAAGCAGTTTGTCATCCTGGAAGGCTGACAACCCTATTAGACGTGCTTCTTCAGGGGGTGTCCTGTGGCTCAGTGGCAGAGCTAGGCCTGGCTTACACCATTAGGAGGACCTAGGCAATTTCCTACAGAACTAGAAGAACAGGGGCAAGCAGCGATCCCAACTGCCTCTCAAGGCACCGCCATTTAGATTTGTCGCATATGGGTTGGAACCTGCACAGCTAAACACCCGTTGAGTTTGAGAGCACTCGTATTACGCGCATGGTGTCTATGCTCCACCTGCCCTGCCCACTGCTCCTTGATGGGGAAACAGGTGTCAGAACCCTGGAGAAATCAGTTCCCAACAACAGCCATTCAAAAGAATAGAAAGTTTATTGAGACATGGATAGGATCTGGACTCTTAACATTTCTGTGTTAGAACTGCGAAGCTATCGGTTATACCTGAATCGTACCTGGACCCTCATAGCCCGGAGCCAATCACGCCTAAGTTAGAGGCCTGCCAAAATAACGGCTTGTTCTTCCAAAGAGAAAGATGACAGTCACCAGGTCTGGGCCTCAAGGTGACATGTCTGAGCTGAGAGAGATAACGGTAGCAACAGCAGAGCAGGCAAAAGTGAAAGTTTGCATTCCAGGTCACCCCCTTACATCCCATGGCAACCGAGGTTGACAACAGGGAAAGAATGGATGGGGAAATCCAAGTTGCACATATGGTGTGAAGCCACTTCTGGTAAATATCCGGAAGTGACATCATTGCACTGATGTGACGCAATAGAAGAATTCACCCAGAAATCTTTGAGAGAAAAAAATTGAGCTTGGGGGGGGGGATCCTAGAGTGTCCTGCTGACGTGATGTCACTTCCAGTTGTTCACCAGAAGTAATGGCGTGATGCTACCCTCCCTATCCCCATCCCTGTCCCCTTTTCTCTCCCACAGTTTGGTATAAATAACAAAATTATGGGAGAAGAGCTCTGCTCATATCCAAAGCTTCCTGAACTCCACAGTGTGGTTAGCAAAGCCTTGCTACACAGGGTGCGCTCAGAAATCTGGCTTTAGTCTTTCAAACGAGGATAACTCTTTTTTCTTTCCCTGACATTTAATGCGTCATAAATGTGGAGCTGGATTTGCGTAGTAATTCAATTTAATAGTACAGTATTAGGCGCGGGAAGACAAAAGCCATCCATTTCCCCCAGTAACAACCCATCTAACATCTTCCCAGGTCTTCTTTCTGTAGCTTTCATGGTGTCAGAAATAAATTTTCATTTGGGGAGAAGAGGAATGGGGAGAAAAGCCAGCATTTCATATTCAAATCCCGGTGATCAGCGAGAGGCAATGAAAGGATTCATCTCGGGAATGTGGCGATTCAGCAATGAGGTTAATGCTAATCTCCCCCGCCGCCTTTGTGTGGAGGTGTTTAGTGTGCAACTTTATTATGTTCTTAAGAAGGCTATTGCAATCTTTGCAATAACTTTCTTGCATAAGAAACATGCATTGATATATTTATTCATTATCCATTTCAAGCACTTCTTAGCCGCCTTTCTCCCTTGTGGAACTCAAGGCGGCTGGCAATAGAAACAAGAGGTTTATACACATAGAAGTAATATGAATAAAACAATAATGATAAAAATGCAATAGAGACAATAGTTTGGTGTAGTGGGTAATCTGGGACTCTAATCTGGGAGAAACGGGTTTGATTCCCTACTCCTCCACTTGCAGCTGCTGGATGACCTTGGGCAAGCCATAGTTCTGTCAGAGCTGTTCTCTCACGAGCAGTCCTCGAAAGAACTCTCTCAGCCCCGCCTACCTCACAGGGTGTCTGTTGTGGGGAGGGGAAGGGAAGGTGATTGTAAGCCGCTCTGAGACTCCGAGTGAAGGGCGGGGTGGGAATCCAATCTCTTCTCTTCTTCTTCTTGTCTTTAAAAATCCAATTCAGACTGCCGATGTCAACAATGTCAAATGTATATTCTGTTATGTGGTTTATAGTTTTCTTATTTGCTTGAGTTGGTGTTAGAATGTTATTGTTTTATGTTGTACTATCCCAGAAATCCTCATAGATGACAGTCCATTTTGTAAGATTGCTATAGGTTGGCTGCGACTTGACAGTGCTTTACACACACATAATAACTGCAGCAGGTGAGGAAACCCAGATCCTTGTTAAGTCCTTGGGGGCATGATCAAAGTAACCCACCTCTGTTGATCATCCCAAAGATATCACAAAGCATACATCCTCTGCATGTTGCAGTTTTTCATAATGACAGCTTTTATATAGGTTTATTAGCTCTATAAAAAATGTCTGATCCTTTTTTAAAAAGCCCTTTAAAGCCAGGGTCCATCACATCCTCCTCCACGGAGTTGAAGATGACTTTTTATCTTCTCTGCTTGAGCGGAAGAGATGTTTTTATGCCTCCTAAGTGCAGGAGTGTCTCAGAGGGAGAAGCAAGACCAAGTTCATTTATTATCTCCTACGATCCATGGTGGGCTTTATGCCCAGTTTGGGACGAAGGGATAAAACATGCAGAAACACATGGTTTGTGAAATTTCCATTTTTTTCCCCTTTGACACTAAAGGTTTTATGATTCAGAAACATCTTCTGCATTAACCGGGCTATCAATGTGCAGACTACCAAATCTGTACTAACGTCATAGAGCCAAAATGGAAATCTGCACTTGGAGGTAAGGAAAATGAAACTCTGACCATTTTCTGTCACTACTCCTAATGATTCCCCTACTGAGAGCAGAGCTGGAAACAGTACAGAAGAGGGCAACCAAGATGTTTAGGTGGGTCGAGCACCTTCCCTAAGAGGAAAGGCTGAAGGAAGAGTCTGGGACTTTTCAGTTAAGAACATAAGAGAAGCCAATGTTGGATCAGGCCAATGGCCCATCCAGTCCAACACTCTTGTCACACAGGGGCCAAAAATACCAGGTGCCATCAGGAGGTCTAGCAAATGGGCCAGGACACTAGGAGTCCTCCCACTGTTGCCCCCCCCCCAAGCACCAAGGATACAGAGCATCCCTTGCCCCAGACCGAATGTTCCTACCTACACCTTGTGGCCAATAGCCACGGATGGACCTCTGCTCCTCCATGTGTTTATCCATAAGAACATAAGAGAAGCCAATGTTGGATCAGGCCAATGGCCCACCTAGTCCAACACTCTGTGTCACACAGTGGCCAAAAATACCAGGTGCCATCAGGAGGTCCAGCAGTGGGGCCAGGACATCAGAAGCCCTCCCACTGTTGCCTCCCCCAAGCACCAAGAATACAGAGCATCACTTGCCCCAGGCTAAGAGTTCCTACCTATACCTTGTGGCTAATAGCCACTGATGGACCTCTGCTCCTCCATGTGTTTACCCATAAGAACATAAGAGAAGCCAATGTTGGATCAGGCCAATGGCCCATCTAGTCCAACACTCTGTGTCACACAGTGGCCAAAAATACAAGGTGTCATCAGGAGGTCCAGCAGTGGGGCCAGGACACTAGAAGCCCTCCCACTGTTGACCCCCCCCCAAGCACCAAGAATACAGAGCATCACTTGACCCAGACCGAGAGTTCCTACCTATACCTTGTGGCTCATAACCACTGATGGACCTCTCTGCTCCATATGCTTATCCAATTCCCTCTTGAAGTTGTCCATGCTTGTAGCTGCCACCACCTCCTGTGGCAGTGAATTCCATGTGTTAATCACTCTTTGGGTGAAGACGTTGAGAAAAGAGACAAGGTGGGGGGATAGAGGTGTATAAAATTATGCATGAGATGGGAGAGAGTTGACGATGAGAGCTTTTTCTCCTGCTCCCAAAAATACTGGAACTCCAGGGCATCCAATGAAGCTGGTGGGCAGTAGGTTCAGGACGGCCAAAGGGAAATACCACTTTACACAGAGAGTGATACAAATTCACTGCCACGGGATGTAGTTATGGCCACGGGCATAGGCAGTTTTAAAAGGTGATTAGATAGATTCATGGAAGAGAGGTCTATCAGTGTCAGAATCAGACCCTTGCCTGGGTGATTGGGTCATTCTACTTGTACATCTGGCTCTCTGATGTACATAACTTTGCTTTGCTGAAATTCTATTATTGTTGCAACAGCTATTTCCTCCCCGCTTGTAGTTCCCAAGTCTCATGTAGCACCTGCCGGCAGGGTATCAATCTGTTCCCAAGGATTCTCCTCCGACATTCTTGAGGGAGGAGTGATTGAGACAGGTCTGTGTGAACTGTAGATTAGTCGCGCTTTGTAACACTGTGTAAGGGAGCCTCCTCCATAATGGCTAGAGAGAACCTTCGAGTATCAAATGATAAACATTCTCACCATTTTAATTGTACTCTATTAACCTGTCTAAATGCCATGTAATCATGATGTATGAATGAGGGCTGGACCAGAGGCCTTGTAGTTCCCTACTTTGTAATGATCTTTAGTTCTGTCAAAAAGTTCAACTTTGAAGCAACTTTCCTGACTTTCCAAATAAAGCTTGATAAAGGACTTATTGCATCTGAGAGTTACTGTGCGAGCTGAGAATCAGTGGCTACTAGCCCTGGTGACTGAGGGGAACCTCCATGTTCAGGGGCACTGATCTTCCGAATCCCAGTGCCAGGGGGCAACATTAGGGGAAGGCCTCGGCCTCCATGCCCTGTTGTTGGCCCTCCAGAGGAACTGGTTGGCCCTTTGTGTGAAAAGATGCTGGACTAGATGGACCACTGGTCTGATCCCCCAGGGCTCTTATGTTCTTATAGTGATCCTTGCCATCTGAGATTCGGACTGAAAGGAGAGGACATTCTCAAGCCGGGGCCTGAAAGCCAAAGGTAAGAGAATTGCCTCGATGAAGGGAGAGAAAATGAGAAAGCTGCTATGGCATAATTGAGACATGGAGGCTGGAACTCTGGTGAAGCCGGTGGGCAGGTGAAGTGAAGAAGGGGAACCAAATAGACCTTAAGACCCCAGGATAGTTAACCTGCAAGAAACGGTAGGTTTGGAAGGAGACGTACTCTGAAACAGGGACTGGATTCAAGGAGGACAAGAATAAAAACGGCAGAGGATCTGCTCGGCCATCCAGTGACCCTGAGTCTCCATCTCCGGGGCAAATGTAAATAAGGGCAAGTGGGAGGGGGCTGTATGACCGGCCCCCCATTCAGGCCCTCTTTTCTTTGCTTTTACGGAGAGAGCCTCTGCAAGAACGCTTTGTTCTTCTCTCCTCTCTCTTTGCTAGGATTTGTTATCCCAGAGACGTGCGAGGGAAGATAGCGCATTTTGCTTGCCCGGATTATGAAATTCAGCAAGTGGATTCTCCGGCAAACAATGTCTAGAAAGCTTTATTTATGACAATCTCTGTTTCTAGTCTGCATGGGTATGCAAAATGAGGTGGCGGGGGGGGGGAATTCAGCCAAACTGGGCTATCGGTAGAGCATCCGCATGGCATGCTGAAGGACCCAGGTTCAATCTCTGGCATCACCAGTTAAAGGGTCTGGCAGTGGGTGAAGACCTCTGCCTGAGACCTCGGAGAGCTACTGCCAGTCTGAGAAGATGATACTTTGATGGACTAAGCATCTGATTCCATATAAGCCAGCTTCATGTGTAGAAACATATAACTGGAAGGGATCTCGTTGGGTCATCTAGTCCAACCCCCTGCACCATGCAGGAAATCCACCACTACCTGCCTGTTACTGCCTCTAGTGACCCTTGCTTTATGCTCCTGGATCAGATAAATGTTCTTGCATCTTGTTTGCCACGATGCCCAACTGGATGTCCCAAGAAGCACAGTACGGGAGGCAAAGCTTCCCCTTCTTGTTGCCCTCCTCAGCTGGTATGTACAGGTATACTGCCTCAGAACATGGAGGATCCATTTAACCAGCATGACTAATCGCCTCTGTGAATATGTCTAGTTCCCTTTTAAATCCATCGAAGACAATGACCATCGCCGCAGCCTCTTCCATTGAGTTCTACAAGCTAAGTATGCATCGTGGGAAGAGTTATTTTCTTTTGTCTCCTTTGAATCTGGTTATGAGAGAAGAAAAAGTTCCTATTGGGATATCCGGTTAATATAGCAGAGTTTGTCCGGTCATAGGAGTGTGATACTGAGTGCAGTAAATAAGACTCGCCGTGTTGGTCTGAAGAAATAGAACAGAATCCGGGTCCCGCGGCACCTTTAAGACCAACAAAATTTAATTGTAAGGTTGCAATCACACACACATTAAAAAAAATGCACTTTCAATCTACTTTCGATGCACTTTCCAATTGGATTTTGCCAGTTCACACAGTAAAATCCAGTTGGAAAGTGCATCATCGAAAGTGGATTGGAAGTACATTGGAAGTACATTATTTAGTGTGTTCGATTGCTTGGTAAAGGCTCGGTAAATGTGCACAGAAGCTTATGCCCAGAATTAAACTTTCTTGATCTTAAAGGTGCTGCTGGACTCAAACTTTAACCTAATCTGCATTTACTGTCATGGATTTCTCTCTAAGAATCCTGGACCTTGTAACAGGATATATTTCTTTTATGTCCGTGTGAATATCTTTTTGTATGTGTGCACGCCTGGAAGTCATGGTTGACTTCTGGTGACCCTTAGTGGGGCTAGGGCAGTGGTGGCGAACCTATGGCACGGGTGCCAGAGGCGGCACTCAGAGGCCCCTCAGTGGGCATGCGTGCCATCGCCCCAGCCAGGCCCAGACCGTCATTAAAGTGTGGAATTCTCTGCCATATAATTTTAAGTAAATGAAAGCATTTGGGATTGCTTTCCTTACTTTGTTTGGATCATCTTATATTAATGTATGAGTTGTTTTTTCTAAAGTAAAACCTCAGTATTCAGGTTAAATTGCCGTGTTGGCACTTTGCGATAAATAAGTGGGTTTTGGGTTGCAGTTTGGGCACTTGGTCTCTAAAAGGTTCACCATCACTGGGCTAGGGCATTTTCAGAGAGGTGGCTTGCTGTTGCCTGCCTCTGCGTGCTGGCCCTGGTATTCCTTGGAGATCTCCCATCCAAGTATTTGCCAAGGTCGGCCCTACTTAGCTTCCAAGATCTGATGAGATCGGGCTTGTCTGAGCCATCCAAATCAGGGCTATAGGATACATTTCTTGTAGGGTTCATATATCACTTTTACTTTGCAGGGCTCTTAGAAGAAGCGGAAGCCATTCCTCTGGTTTCAATCCGGTTTTGCTTTGCAGTGTGGATGTGCCATCTGTTCAGCTGAGAGTTTTTCAGGAGCCAGGAATGCAACCTGAAGGGAGGGAGGTTGGAACAGGGTAGATATGCCTGGATACAGAAGACAGGTTTGTTTTTTGTTTTAAAAACCCAATTCTTGTTTTCTGTCGTCGCGAACTCCCTAACAGCCTCCTCCCACCACCTTCCAAAATTAATTCCATTCATGCTTTCTTTTCTCCCTGACAATACACGCTTCAAGCGCCTCTGCTTGTAACGGATACCCGGGAAAGCAATTATGTTCACATTATATTTTAAAGCATTTACAAACGTTGCCGGTGGTAATGGCAGAGGGAGTTTGACAAGAAGGGCTTTTTTAAATGAAACGATGTGGGCTGTTCATGCCGAATGGATTCGGGTCCTAAAAGAATATTCAATGTTTAGGATGCGGTCTGTGCACAGAGAGAGCCCTTCGGGTCAAGACTGTTGAACAGCAAGACGCTATCAGACACACAAATGCGAACACCACATTGTGTGGGTCTTGGGTGTTTGTCATGACAAAGTGGTGTGTCTAATAGTTCAGGGCGGGGGTGTTGCCAACTTGTCAGGCTCTGCATCTTGGGCATACCAGAAGGTGACCAAGGAAGTCATAGAACATTGACATAGATGGATTTGAGATACTTCAAGGCACTTTCCCAGAGAAGGAGGAGGAGGAGGTCAGAGCAGCCTACAATCTCCTTTCCCTTCTCCTCCCCACAACAGACACCCTGTCAGGTAAGTGGGTCTGAGAGAGCTCTTTCGAGGACTGCTCGTGAGAGAACAGCTCTGAAAGAACTTGTAACTGACCTGGCATCACACCTGAAGAAGAAGAAGAAGATATTGGCTTTATACCCCGCCCTTCACTACCCAGAGGTGTCTCAGAGCGGCTTACAAACTCCTTTCCCTTCCCCTCCCCACAACAGACACCCTGTGAGGTAGGTGGGGCTGAGAGAGCTCTTGACAGAAACTGCTCTTTTTCAAGAACAGCTCTTATCAGAACTACGGCTTGCCCAGGGTCATCCAGCCAGGTGCAAGTGGAGGCGTGGGGAATCAAACCCAGTTCTCCCAGATTAGAGTCCACGCACTTAACCACTGCACCAAACTGGCTCTCACCTGGAGCTTGCATGTGGAGGAGTGGGGAATCAAACCCTGTTATGCTAGATTAGAGTCCGTGCTCCTAAGCGCTACACCAAACTGGCTGTCAGCTCATGACCTGTCAAGCTCAGCTCTTTAGACATGTGAAAGTTCCATTTTTAGACACCATTTTTGTACCCCATCCCTCCTTTAGGGGTGCTGGCATGGTCCCCCATGTATCTCCCTACAACAGCCCTGTGAAGGAGCCATCCACACACCCCTCTCCCATCACAAATATATCCTTGGTTTCCCCCTTTATCCTCACAGCACCTCTGTGAAGTAGGGCAATGAGGTCCCTTTTTATCCTCACAACAACCCTGTGTGGTAGCTTAAAGTGGGAAATAGTGCCTGCCTGGCCCAAAGGGAACCATAAAGCTTTATGTCTGAATGAGAATTCGAATCCAGGTCCCTTTGGATGAAGTCCAGTCCTGTAGCTACCACATCCTGTTGGCTGTGATGCACCCAGGGGTCATTTCCTGCAGGAGCGCACAGGAGCGGAGCTCCGGCAGTAAAGAGCCCAGGGGGCGGGCACATGCAACAAGCCCCACCCCCTGCTTCCAGCAGCCCTCAGTCAGAACAAGAAGCAGCCAGGTAAGTTGCAGAGGCCCCCCCCTGTCCCCCGGTCCAAAACAGTCCAGTGGAACCTTTAAGACCAAGTTTTATTCAGGTACAAGCTCTCCCTCCTCTGCCAGGAGAGATCTGCATGTTCGGCTCCCGCCCAATAGCTAGTGATCCAAAACAGTCCAGTGGAGCCTAGGCGGTGGGTGTTGCCTTCTGACACACTTCCGGTGAGGTCAGGGGGTGTGGCATATGCAAATTAAGTTGTGCTAATGAGCTCCTGCACCTTTTTTTCTACGAAATGACCCCTGGATGCACCCCAGGGTAAGACTTTTCCCTCTAAAGGCAGCATCAGGAAAAGCTGTGCGGGTCGTTGTCAGCTCCACTGTGCACATGGATTGTCGTAACCTGAGGAAGATTTGCTCAGATGCTAAAATTGCCAGCTCTGGGCTGGGAAATTCCTGGAGATTGGGGGGGGGGCGCCTGGGGAGGGCAGGATTGGGGGAGGGGAGAGACCTCAGCAGGCTATGACGTCATACAGGCCACTCTCCATGGGTGCCATTTTCTCCAGGGGGGATCGATCTCGGTCATCTGGAGACCAATTGTAATTCTGGGAAATCTCCAGGCCCCTCCTGGAGACTGGCAATCCAATCAGCAGCCTTAGTGGGGATACTCTGTTACTGGGGACAACGACTGTTCTTTTGGAAGCCAGATTATGGCTTTGATCCCAGCTCACCCTAACAACCCACCACCACCACCACCACCAATGCTCCCTCTAAGCTGTGGCGTCTTATGAGCAAAAACTCTACTTTGTGAGTTACCGGCATTAAAGTTGTGAGCGAGCCATTTGGCTACTGAATAATTAATTTATTAATTAATTCAATTAGTACCCCGCCCTCCCCGCGAACAGGCTTCGGGCGGCGCACACAGTCGGTACAAAATACCAATAAACCACATAAAGGTAAAGGTAAAGGTTCCCTTGCTCGAAAGCCAGTCGAGTCCGACTCTAGGGTTGCGGTGCTCATCTCCGTTTCAAAGCCGAAGAGCCAGAGCTGTCCGAAGACGTTTCTGTGGTCATGTGGCCAGCATGACTAAACACCAAGGCGCACGGAACGCTGTTACCTTCCCACTGAAGTGGTACCTATTGATCTACTTGCAATTTCTTGCTTTCGAACTGCTAGGTTGGCAGGAGCTGGAACTAGAGACGGGAGCTCACTCCGTCATGCAGCAACTCGGGTCTTGAACTGCTGAACTACTGACCTTCCACAGCCTGCAGTCCAGCGTCTTAACCACTTGAACCACCGCAGCTCCTAATAAACCACATAAACCACATTAAAACAACTCAGATACAAATGAGTCATAAAGTCATAGGTGCTAATTGCCCATCATTAGTTAATTCAGATGGCGTACAAAGAGTGTTGCAAGCAGACAATCTAGCTGATGGCCTTCTTGAGTCACAGGATGGTCTAGGCCAGAAGTTAGGCTAAGGGACGTTGATAGTAATGATCAGGGCGGCTCCTAGTCGAAAGCCTGGTGGAAGAGCTCCGTCTTGCAGGCCCTGCGGAACTGTAAGAGGTCCCGCAGGGCCCTGATCTCTTCCGGGAGCTCATTCCACCAGCAAGGAGCTTCCACTGGAAAGGCCCTGGCCCTGGTAGTGGTGAGCCTGGTGTCTTTGGGGGTGGGGGTGGGGGTCAGTCGGTTCTGTGACCCCGACCAGTGTTCCCTCTAAGCTGAGTTACTGTGAGCTCACAGTTTTTTAACCTCAAGCTCACACATTTCTGTCTCAGCTCAGGAAGGAAGGCTCTAGAGCAAACTAATTTATGCAGTAGCCAAATTGCTAGCTCACAACTTTCATGCCAGTAGCTCACAAAGTAGAATTTTTGCTCACAAGCCCCCCCAGCTTAGAGGGAACATTGACCCCGACCACAGTGCTCTCTGGGGTATATATGGGGAAATTAGTTTGTTCAGTCTGTGTGAGCCGGAGGCTAAAAAAACCCTGTAAGCTAGCTCACACTGACTCAGCTTAGAGGAAACACTGCCCACCACCGAAGTTTAAACAAAACAAAACAAAAAAACACACTTAACAGTGGCCAGAATTTCGTAATTCGGGGGGGGGGGCTTTAAATAAGTCGGGGGGCACTAACGTCAAAAATGTAAACAAATAAAATAAAAATAAAATTTTAAAAATTCACTTTTGCAGCATTTGCTGTCTGCTTGCCTACATGAGGAAGCAAGCTGCACTCGGCGAAGGGGCAGTGGCGGGGAGTCCTCCGGGTGGCCCAGAGAATTGCGGGGCCTGGGGGTTGTATGGAAGTCAGGGGGCCTTGGCAGGAAGTCAGGGGGCCAGGCCCCGAAATACCCCATTGTAGCTACAGGCCTGATTCCATAAATCTCCCGCAGAATATTGCCTGGAACTCCCCTCCAGGGGCCTTCCAAAAAAGCCAACCCCTGTGAGGTCTAATTAAGACCGCCAGCAAATGTTAAGGGGGCGAACGGGAGCCGTTGGTGAACTGGCATCGATTTGTTATTGAACATCTGAAGAGGAGGGGGGGAAGGGGGCACTAACGTCAAAAATGTAAACAAATAAAATAAAAATAAAATTTTAAAAATTCACTTTTGCAGCATTTGCTGTCTGCTTGCCTACATGAGGAAGCAAGCTGCACTCGGCGAAGGGGCAGTGGCGGGGAGTCCTCCGGGTGGCCCAGAGAATTGCGGGGCCTGGGGGTTGTATGGAAGTCAGGGGGCCTTGGCAGGAAGTCAGGGGGCCAGGCCCCGAAATACCCCATTGTAGCTACAGGCCTGATTCCATAAATCTCCCGCAGAATATTGCCTGGAACTCCCCTCCAGGGGCCTTCCAAAAAAGCCAACCCCTGTGAGGTCTAATTAAGACCGCCAGCAAATGTTAAGGGGGCGAACGGGAGCCGTTGGTGAACTGGCATCGATTTGTTATTGAACATCTGAAGAGGAGGGGGGGAAGAGGGGGTCTCTCCCTCTCCCTCTCTCTCCCCCCTTTCATCGCTGGCTGCTCCTAAGCGGCTGCTCCAGTTGTAAAGGTTGGGGGCTGCCGGGGAGGGAGGGAGAGAGGCAAAGCGAGGGAGATATCATGCCTCACCCTAACAACCCCCCACCGCCACCAATGCTCCCTCTAAGCTGTGGCGTCTTGTGAGCAAAAACTCTACTTGTGAGTTACCGGCATTAAAGTTGTGAGCGAGCCATTTGGCTACTGAATAATTTATTTATTTGTTAATTCAATATATTGCCTGGAACTCCCCTCCAGGGCCCTTCCAAAAAAACCCAACCCCTGCGAGGTCTAATTAAGACCCACCAGCAAATGTTAAGGGGGCGAACAGGAGCTGTTGGTGAACTGGCATTGATTTGTTATTGAACATCTGAAGAGGAGGGGGGGAGAGGGGGTCTCTCTCTCTCCCTCTCCCTCCCCCCTTTCATCGCTGGCTGCTCCTAAGCGGCTGCTCCAGTTGTAAAGGTTGGGGGCTGCCGGGGAGGGAGGGAGAGAGGCAAAGCGAGGGAGATATCAAACTGTAAAGGGAGCGAACAGGAGCCATTGGTGAACTGGCATCGATTTGTTATTGAACATCTGAAGAGGAGGGGGGGGAGAGGGTCTCTCTCTCTCTCTCTCTCCCTCTCCCTCTCTCTTCCTCCCCCCTTTCATCGCTGGCTGCTCCTGAGCGGCTGCTCCAGTTGGAAAGGTTGGGGGCTGCCAGGGAGGGAGGGAGCGAGGCAAAGCGAGGGAGAGATTATTCCTAAACCCTTTTGCCTTCCTCTACTGTCAGGACCACACAGGCAACCCACGAGAAGAAGCGAAGGAGCAGAGACTGCCCGCCCTTCAGTGCAATTCCCCGGGGAGCCCCGGGAAACCCTTGCAGGGGGTTTTTTTGGGGGGGGAGGGAGCGTTTGACGGTCTAGGGGAGGGGGGGGCGCAGACGCC
>NW_015168133.1:27888-36200 GCF_001447785.1 Gekko japonicus | reverse complement strand
AAAAGGGTTACGGAGACGAAGTCTGCGGAACCATTTGCGGAAAGCCTATTTCTATTAATGGGAAGCAGGGTTAATGGGTTTCCCCCGTCTAGTGGTTTCCCCCCGAAACCTGTTATTGATTATTTGCGATCGGCTTTCCATGGATTTCTGTCACAGTGCGTCACTCACTTTGAGGATCCTGAGATCCAAAAATGGGGGAGAAATATTCTACTATTTCGATATTTCATATATATTTATGTGTTAATTTTAATGAATCAACATTCTGATTGTTTACATTATTAATATTAATTAATAGTACTTTATTAATATTAATTAATAATAATTTATTAATATTAATTAATAATTATGTGTTCTTATTTTATTATTGAGAATAATTTATTATTATCAGGAACCAGCCTGTACAAGTGTTGGAAGATGGCATGCTTGCTTTAACCACCCTGCACTTCATCAGCCTCCTTGATATTCAAGGAGCTTTGAAATTTTGGAACTTTTAGTGCCGTTGATTCTTAGCTGCTCTCGAACCCGTGGATGAAAAAAGGGAAAAGATAGGAAATGGGTCGTGTAATAGTGCAGACGATAGTACTTTGAGACTCCTTGCGATCCCTCATTTGGACTCGACTGCTTATTGATCGTTTGAACTGTGTTGCTGTATCCCCCCCCCAATAAAAAAATAATATTCGAAGAATGGGAAAAAAATGTGAATTTCTTCTAATAAAAACAGCGGATTTATAACGTTTGTCTGAGGAAGGACTCCAGGCTGTTCCCAGCAGAGAGGCAAAACCATTCAAAGCGCTAATTAATCCCAAAGAGACTCCGGGGAACCTGCCTTCCCCATCTAACCTGCAGTTGATTTGCAGCAGTGTCAGGACAGGCAAAGGAAAGTCCGTCCTCTATAATACCGTTGATTTATGGAATTAGCTACTGCAGGATGTGGTGAAGGTCTCTAGCCTGCGATAACTTCAAAACAAGATATGGATTAGATAGTTCACAGGGGATAGAGCTAGCGATGCTGATGAATCAAATGGAGCCTCCGTGTTCAAGGGCAGTATACCTCTTGGTAAGATAGCAAAGGGTAGATTCCGGTGGGGAGTCGTGTTGGTCTGAAGCAACAGAACAAAGTTTGAGTCCGGCGGCACCTTCAAGACCAACAAAGTTTAAATCCAGGTATAAGCTTTCGTGTGCATGTATCTGAAGAAGTGTATAGGGACACAAAAGCTTACACCCAGAATTAAACTTTGTTGGTCTTAAAGGTGCCCCTGGACTCATAGCAAAGGGCAAGCATCTCCTTTTCTGCTGCGCCCTTTTGTCAAACCCCTGCTGTAGGAAGAATGGAGGAGGAGCTCTTCCGCTTGATCCAGCAGGGCTTTTCTTATTGCAGCGTCTTGGTTCATTATATAGCAGCTTCCTCAAAGATGATGCAGGGCAACGACACAGATACACAAGGAAAGATAAAGGCTAAATACCAACTTGTCGCAGGAGGAGATGTGTGTTTCAGATCTAGGGGCTACCCACCGGCTGCAGAAACAGCCGAGGCAGGCCATAGACAAAGAGACTTTTGCAGAGGTCTGGATTGATGGGGAGGGGCTCTGGCTCAGTGGCAGAGCCTCCGTTTGGCATCCAGAAGGTCCCAGGTTCAATCCCTGGCATCTCCAGTTGAGAGGACCAAGCAGTAAGTGACATTACCTCTGCCTGAGACCCTGGACAGCCACAGACAGTCTGAGTAGAGAATACTGACTTTAATGGAACAAGGGTCTGGTTCAGTTTGAGGGAGCTTCATATGCATTCGGAGGGGTTGTGGCTCAGGGGAAGAGCATTTCCTCGGTGTGCAGAAGGTCGCAGGTTCAATCCCTGGCATCTCCCGTTAAAAAGATCAAGTAGCAGGTGATGAGAAAGACCTCTGCCTGAGACCCTGGAGAGCAGCTGCCGGTCTGAGTAGACCTTTGTGGACTGATGGTCTGATTAAGTATAAGGCAGCTTCAGATTTATGCATTTGTTTACTGTGTTTGCATCCTGCCAGTTTGGTGTAGTGGTTAGGAGTGCGGACTCTAATCTGGGAGAACCGGGTTTGATTCCCCACGCCTCCACTTGCAGCTGCTGGTGTGACCCTGGGTCAGTCACAAGTTCTGTCAGAGCTTTTCTCTCAAGGACAGTTTCCGTCAGAGCACTCTCTGCCCCACCGACCTCACAGGGTGTCTGTTGTGGGGAGGAGAAGGGAAAGGAGATTGTAAGCCGCTCTGAGACAACTTCGGGTAGTGAAGGGCGGGGTATACATCCAATCTCCTCCTCCTCCTCCTCTTCTCCCCAGCGGGGACCCAAAAACAGCTTACAGTGTTCTGTATTTATCCAATCTCCATCCTCCCCCTCTCCTCCTCTCCTCCATTTCATCTTAATCACAACAACCCTGTGAAGTAGACTGGGCTGAGAGTGCATAACTGGCCCAACATCACCCAGCAAGCTTCCAAGGCAGAGTGGGGGATTCCAACCTGGGTTTCCCAGCTTCCAGTCCAACCCTTTAACCACTACATGTGTTCATGTGATGGATGCTCTCATTTGTCATTAAACAATCTTCTCGATTCTTTACCTTCCCCCCCCCCCCCCAATGCTACCATCTCCCCCAGCTAGCTCTGCTCTGATGCTGCTTCGGGAGCCCCGGTGACGACCCTCAGCGATGCCGATCCTCTCCGGGGGCAGCGACCTCGACTACAGCTACAACTCCTGCAGCTCCCTGACCCACCTTTTCCCCATCTCGGCAGTCGAGGCGCCCCCAGCCAAAGGGGTCCACTACCAAAGGGCCCGCCGGATTTGCCACCCAGATCAGGCCCAGAAGGTTGATCCGAAGAAGGAGGTCATGATCAACGTTGGGGGCGTCAAGTACCTCCTCCCTTGGAGCACCCTGGATGAGTTCCCGGCGTCCCGGCTGAGCAAGCTCAAGTTCTGCAGCAGCTACGAGGAAATCACCCAGTTGTGTGACGACTACGACGAAGACACCCAAGAATTCTTCTTCGACAGGAACCCCGGCGCTTTTGGGATGATCCTCAGCTTCCTGGCGGCGGGGAAGTTGATGCTCTTTCGAGACACCTGTGCCTTGTCTTTCCTGGAGGAGCTGAGGTACTGGGGGATCGAGGAGTCCAACTTGGAGAACTGCTGCTTCCGAAAGCTCTTCCAGAAGCTCGAGGAGTTTGCGGAGGTGCGCAAAGAGGAGGAAATGGATCAGGCCACAGATACCACCTGTGTCCTGGAGGAGGAGGAGGAGACCCGGTTCGGGCAATTCATGAACAAGCTCAGGGATATGGTCGAAAACCCGCGGTCGGGTCTTCCGGGGAAAGTCTTTGCCTGCCTCTCTGTCCTCTTTGTGGCCACCACGGCGATAAGCCTTTGTGTCAGCACAATGCCGGATCTGCGGGCCGAAGAAGACAGGGTGAGTCGCTGTTCCATTGCGATTGTGATTGTGGGCAGTTCTTACACATTGGCGATAAGGGAAACCCAGTATTCCCTGAACTGAGTGCATATCTCCAGCCCCGTTCACCCACGTGTGTGTATGCCTCTTGCTTCATCCACTCATGATTACATTTAAGAGGAGCTCTGCTGGATCAGTCCAGTGGTCCAGCTTCCTGTTTCCCACAGGGGCTCAGCAGATACCCCGGTAACACAAGAACATAAGAGAACATAAGGGAAGCCAATGTTGGATCAGGCCAATGGCCCATCCAGTCCAACATTCTGCCACACAGGGGCCAAAAATACCAGGTGCCATCAGGAGGTCCATCAGTGGGGCCGGGGACACTAGAAGCCTTCCCACTGTTGCCCCCCCCCCAAGCATCAAGAATACAGAGCATCCCTTGCCCCAGACTGAGAGTTTTTATTTATTTTTGTTGCTGTTCGGTCGCACAGTTGAGTCCGACTCTTCGCGACCCCATGGACCAGATCCCGCCAGGCCTTCCTGTCTTCCGCCGTCCTCTGAAGTTGGCTGCTCAATTTCATGTTCATTGCATCTATGACACTGTCTAACCATCTCATCCTTTGCCGTCCCCGTCTTCTTTGACCTTCAATCTTTCCCAGCATCAGGGTCTTCTCCAGTGAGGGCTCCCTTCTCATTTGGTGGCCAAAGTATTTGAGCTTCAGTTTCACTATCTGGCCTTCCAGGGAACAGTCAGGGTTGATTTCTTTTAGGATCGACTGATTTGATCTTCTTGCAGTCCATACCTTGTGGCTAATAGCCACTGATGGACCTCTGCTGCATATAACAACATACAAGAAGCCAATGTTGGATCAGGCCAATGGCCCATCCAGTCCAACACTCTGTGTCACACAGTGGCCAGAAATACCAGGTGCCATCAGGAGGTCCACCAGTGGGGTCAGGACATTAGAAGCCCTCCCACTATTGCCCCCCCTCCCCAAGCACCAAGAATACAGAGCATCACTTGCCCCAGACTGAGAGTTCCTATCTATACCTTGTGGCTAATAGCCACTGCTGGACCTCTGCTCCATATGATTATGCAATCCCTTCTTGAAGCTGTCCATGCTTCTAGCTGCCGCCACCTCCTGTGGTAGTCTCATAGCAGGTACAAAGAGGCAAAACCCTATGGAGGGGCCCAAACAACTGGGGCACTGGGCTTCAGGAAAGAAGGTCCCATTCAATAATCAATGGCTAATAGCCATCAATAGACCTAGTCTTCAGGAAGTGGTTTGATCCATTAAAAAAAAAACATGTAAACTCATTGCACACCTTGTGGCAGTGAGTTCCACAAATAGTTATATGCAGTGTGAAGAAGTACATACTTCCATAAGTCTCGTATCTACTGCCCATCTGGACTTGCCAAGTCTCCTCCCATGCTGGCACCTGTGTTGCCCGCTGCTGCTCTGCTTGGAGGAGAATTTAAAAAAAAAAGTCAGTGGTATATATGCCATGACATCACTTCAAGGTAAAACGCAGAAGTTAGGAATTGCTGGTTTTACCATAGAGTTTCTGGCAATTTCTTGAGCTACCAGAAGTCACACCTGGGTTTTTCTGGAAGTGAAAAATGCATGCAATGTGCCCTCCACATCTCTGTTTCTGAAGTTACTGCCAATCAGATTACTGTGGATTGTAGTGTTTTGGGAGGAGGAAACATTTTCTTTTCCCACTTTTCCTATAACATGGATGATTTTAGAAATATCTTTCATGTTTCTCCCACCTTTGTTCCTCTCCCCCTCATACTTGGTGACTGGTTGCTAAAAAGCATTGTTCAGTGCGGCGATATAAAAACCAATGCGGCGCGTGCAAATCATTCCTTGATGTTAATGGTTATCAAAAGATGCCACCTGCCCCTGTGTTTTGACTGCAGGAACTGGGTGCAGGTTAGATCAAACCTCATGTGCAGGTAGGCCTTAAGCGTGAGTCCTTGAGAACCATGACCAGATCTCAGTGTTGATATCTTCCCAAAACATTCTTCATAATATCTGAGCCACACATTCCACCCAGCTGGGGAGAAAACAAAAAAGTCACAGAGCAATAATGACCTGAGCAACAGTCGGTTAAACTTTGATCAGGTAACAACCTTCTATCAGAAGCACCAAGAGCATATGAGAACATAAGAACATAAGAGAAGCCAATGTTGGATCAGGCCAATGGCCCATCCAGTCCAACACTCTGTCACACTGTGGCCAAAAATACCAGGTGCCATCAGGAGGTCCACCAGTGGGGCCAGGACACTAGAAGCCCTTCCACTGTTGCCCCCCCCCAAGCACCAAGAAGACAGAGCATCCCTTGCCCCAGCCTGTGAGTTCCTATCTATACCTTGTGGCTAATAGCCACTGATGGACCTCTGCTTCAGATGCTTATCCAATTCCGTCTTATAAGAATATCAGAGAAGCCAATGTTGGATCAGGCCAATGGCCCATCCAGTCCAACACTCTGTGTCATACAGCGGTCAAAAATACCAGGTGCCATCAGGAGGTCCCACAGTGGGGCCAGGACACTAGAAGCCCTTCCACTGTTGCCCCCCCCCCCAAGCACCAAGGATACAGAGCATCCCTTGCCCCAGACGGAGAGTTCCTATCTATACCTTGTGGCTAAGAGCCACTGAGGGACCTCTGCTCCAGATGTTTACCCAGTTCCTTCTTATAAGAACATCAGAGAAGCCGATGTTGGATCAGGCCAATGGCCCATCCAGTCCAACACTCTGTGTCATACAGCGGCCGTCCAGGTCAGGGCAACTGAGCTAGGGGAAATTAGCAGCAGTACAGAAAGGAACAAAGGATAATCGCTGACTGCAAGAATGGATGAGAGGATTAGACTTTTGTGCATGGGTTGTGATTTGGGGTGGGGGGGAAGCTGCTTGCAAACCCAGTTTGATGCAAGCTTGGAAGCTGGGAAATGAGAGAGTGATGCTCTTGCATTTAAGCAAACTGGCAAGGAAGCAAAACCACAGATGTTGGTTAACCTTCTTCCTAGATCTGTTCCCCCCCCCCCCCATATTTTCTGGAATGCAGAATGGAATCTATCTCTGCCCCCAACTATCAGTCCCACAAGCAATGTTCCCTCTAAGCTGTGGAGTCCTGTGAGCAAAAATTCTACTTTGTGAGCTACTGGCCTTAAAGTTGTGAGCGAGCGATTTGGCTACTGCATAAATTAGTTTGCTCGGGAGCTGTCCTTCCTGAGCGAAGACAAAAATGTGTGAGCCGGAAGCTAAAAAACTGTGAGCTAGCTCACACTAACTCGGCTTAGAGGGAACACTGCCCACAAGCACCTCAGACAGTATAGAAAGTTTTCCCAGGGGTTTCAAATGACCCTTGACCTCCAGCAACTTTCCTGTTCTACAGGTGAAATACTGCATGGATCCTGTTCATTTGCTGCCGGAGGCAATCAAGTTTTTTTAAAAAACAAACTATTTTAAAAATCGTCCTCCTTCATAAATGTATTTGCTTTGATGAAACATCTTTGCAAGAGATAAAAAAAAGTCAACTACAGCGCTTTTTGGGGGGTTGGCAATTGTTTCAGCATTACAGTAATCCCCTTTAAATCCATCCGTGCTCACTATGGGTTTCCAGACAGCATTTTCTTTTCTTTCCATTATAAAAAAGCTTTGCATTTCTTATTTTTTGTTAGTGAAAGGATGTCGTTAGTCCCTGCATAGAAAAGCTTCAGCTACCTTAAAACACATTCATTAGGAGCAAGTCCCTACTTGCTGAGCTGTACATTTTTGTACCTATTTCATATTTACTCAGAAGCAAACTTTTGCATGTTTACTTAGGAGTAAGCACTGGCTGCTGTGTTCTCTGGGAGCTAGCCCCTAATAAAAGTGTTTAGGACTTCAGGCCTATATCCTAAAGGAATAGCTACAAACACACAAGGAACACGGCAAAGTTAGACAACCATAAAGAAACACCGTGATAGAACAGTCCACAGCTACAAAGACCTATTCCAACGCTGTAGACTATCTTGCTCCTGATAAAGGACTGATGAAAGTTGCAGCAGTCATAAATGATGAAAGATGCAGCAGGCTGTTATATTCTCCTCAAAGAGTAATTCAGCAGGCATGAGAAATGCAGCAGGCAGTTGTATTTTCCACACTAAGTGTTTCAGCAAGCATCAAAGCAAGCAACATGCTTCCTAGGCAAAAATTGTGTGTTTCGACAAATTCTTCTTCAGGCAGACATATTTTCCTGCAACCAAAGCCCTCAATTTTACTGTGCATAAGTCAAGCATTCTAAAGAAGGCTTCTCTGGTTCTATTAGTAGATACAATGTACTTTAGGCTTTTTGTATGTGTATGAGATATACTAGAGTCTTTACTGCAAGTAAATCAATATATGAATATACAAGTACATATTAGTAGAAGTGTGTTTTGTTCTATCACGGTGTTTCTTTATGGTTGTCTAGATCCTAAAGGGGCAATGCAGGGGGGAGGGATTGCTTTTATGAACCGTGGTTCATATTGACATGGGGGACAATTCACAATGCAATGTTTTCCCCTCAGTATCCCCTCAAGAAGAACTCAAAGTAATTGATTCATCTGATTGTTACCATGAAAGAGCAGGTAGAGAAAGAGGTACTTTTCTCCCTTTCTCACAATACAAGAACTCGTGGGCACTCCATGAAATTGCTGAGCGGTCGGGTTAGAACGGATAAAAAGGAAGTACTTCTTCACCCCAAAGAGTGATTAACACTTGGAATTCCCTGCCACAGGAAGTGGTGGCGGCTACAAGCATGGACAGCTTCAAAAGGGAGTTAGATATGCATAGGGAGCAGAGGTCCATCAGTGGCTATTAGCCACAAGGTATAGATAGGGGCTCTGGGGCAAGTGATGCTCTGTCTTCTTGGTGTTTGGGGGTGGG
>NW_015168133.1:0-27611 GCF_001447785.1 Gekko japonicus | reverse complement strand
CAAAAACAAGCCAGGCCTGCTTCTGTGCATGTAACAGCCTCTTGAACTGCAGAAACCAGAAAGGTAGATATATGAAGATATGGCAATAAGCAATCTCACCACTTATTCCGCAGGAATTAGTGGGTTGCTATCAAGGGCACAGTTAACTGGGCCAATTCAAAAGTTGGCATCTCTACTTTGTTCATAAAGTACAGCAGTAGCTTGACGTACTTTGTTCATAAAGTACAGCAGGAGACTGGCGTAAAATCATTCCGATTCTGTCAAAGTGTCAACTGAGAAGAATTAATGTAGTTCGAAGTTACAATTCTCCTTTGCTCTAGATGTTCATGATTCTCCTTTGCTCCAGATGTTCACTTTGTCCCTAATCCACCCAGCTCTAGCCTCCAAATGAAACATCCCCCCCCCCTCAGGCAGACCTCTGGTTGTTTTCCCTTTTAATTTCCTCGTCCCTCGCTGAAGCAGTTTTACAGGCTTTGCTTAGTTTTTAACGTTTTCCTGGTTCTCAGAATTGATTTAATTCTCGGTTTGCTGCTGTTGTGCGGTTTTACTGCTATTAGTTTATGGCATTGCAGAGTCTATATCATGACATTGCTTTGGTTATCATTATCAAGTGAAAACCGTCTCCTGAGCCTTCTTCTGTGCCTGCTTACTTGGGAGCCAGCTTCATGGAACCCAGTGAGACTTACTCCCGAGCAATGCTCCCTCTAAGCTGTGGAGTCTTGTGAGCAAAAATTCTCCTTTGTGAGTTGCTGGCATTAAAGTTCTGAGTGAGTGATTTGGCTGCTGCATAAATTAGTTTGCTCTGGAGCCCTCCTTCCTGAGCTGAGACAAAAATGTGTGAGCCAGAGGCTTAAAAACTCAGCTTAGAGGGAACACTGCTCCCGAGTAAACGTGCAGGGCCTTGAGCTGCACATGATTTTGAGTTTGTCTCTTCAAGATGGAGGGAAGGTTGGATGCAGGAACCTTTCCCACAGTCAAAAAATCATATCCACCTCATGCTAAGGATGCCGGCCTCTAGGTGGGACCTGGGCACCCCCTGGAATTACAGCTCCTCTCCAGACTACAGAGGTCAGTTCCCTTAGAGAAAAGGATGCTTTGGAAGGTGGACTCTGTGGCATGGTACCCCACTGTGGTCCCTGCCCTCTCCAGGCTCTGTCCCCAAATCTCCAGGAGCTTTCCAACCTGGATCTGGCAACCCTACCCCCTTTATCCTCCACCGGTGACCAGAGGGGACATACAGGGCCGGCCCCAGCTTATTTTGCACCCTAGGCAAGGATCCCTTCTGATGCCCCCCCCATGCGCCTACCATGGCTCGGACCCCTTAATTGTATCTGTACCCCGGACCTCCCGTTCCCCTGGCACCCATGCTCTTAACACTCACTTTTGCTTTTGTAACTTTGCCTGCTTTACACATCTGGCTTCCACCAAGGAAGACTCTGCAAAGAAAGGCACTCGTCGCAAACAATCTCTGCTTCTCACTTGCCTTGACAGTTCCTTGCTGGGGTTGCCATAAGTCAGTTGCAACTTGAGTGTCCTTATGTAATAGCCCCCCTACTTAGATTCTTCTTTGACTCAGCTGAGTGACCTTTCTGTGCCCAGAGGGCTAAGTTCTTTGGTGGAATTGGTGCTTGTATGATCAGAAAGATCATAACATGTTTAAAACTCAGTAGTGTTTGCAGCTGAACCAGGACAGCGGGGTGTGTGTGTGTGGCAGTTTGGTGCCACTAAGGGCCAGTGCGCTCTAGGCGAGCGCCTAATTTGCCTAGTGAGTGAGCCGGCCCTGGGGACATAGCAACCCTACCTCATAATTATCTGACTCCAAGACATCCCAAGTGAAACACTATACAGGTTGGTCAATTTTATTTATAAACAAGCAGATCCATGAAACTGAATAGTAGTCAGAGGGTGCACTCAGACGGGGCGTTTCAGCCGTCATAAACTGCACCGGTTCCAACCTCCTGTCTGCGGAGCCCATCGCTGTATGCCCGTTCACACACAGCGGGCGTCTGAAGGTTGACGAGTTCAAAGAACGACACACACAAACAGCTCTGCAGAAATCTGACTGCCCCCACCTGGAGCAGCAGGGCTTTATTAGATTTCCTTCACTCCTTCCCCCTCCCCTATACATCGAAAGTTACATAGTCACCCCACTTATGAGCTACCATATTCAGGAATGTGTTGTGAAGACAGCCTCAGTCTTATCTCTCCCCGACTCTTCTGCCAAGTTAGTTTCTCATGATGAGCTCAGCAGATGTTTTTACCTTAGCACTCTGTCATTCTGGTTCCCAATCTCCAGGCAGGAGTAGTGAATTCCGGGCTTGCCACGCAGATATTCACCGTTCCCAGAGGCGTCGGTGGTTTTTTGTTGGTTTCTTTAAACTCAGTTTGTGCATGCGCATAAGCAGCCATCCACAGAATGGCAATCTCCGCGCATGCGCATAACACCCCATCCAGAAAAGCATGCCCTGAAGAGAGGACTTACCTTTAAAGTTTAAAGAGCAAACTGGCCTCCCTGAGGTCCCGGACTCCTCTAAAACCTTAAACTAAGGGCCTTTTTCTTTTTCTTTTAAACAAACGCCGGGGCGAAGCTTCGCCCAAGCGCATATCGCCGACCTAACAAAAAAAATGGCAGGCAAAAAGCGGAAGCCTCGGGCTTCCGAACGGAAGTGGCTCTACAATGGTGGAGAGCGATCAGACGGGGGAGGGGGGTAAAGCAGTTACAACCGGTGCACTCAGGATACCACCACTCGGGGACCTAGTGGCAGAATACACCGGTTTAAAGCTCTTTGCAACGGTTAGGGACGGAAGGCAGATGTTCTACATGTGAATGCCGGTAAGTACACCAATTCCAACCGGCACCTATACCGTTGTAAATGCCCCGTCTGAACGCACCCATTGTGTGGACTCAGATTATCAGACTGTGAAGCACATTTGTGTGTGTTATATGTGATAAGTGCCTTCAAGTTGCTTCCAACTTATGCGGCGGCCCTATGAATTAATGAGGGAGGGAAGGTAGCATGGTGTAGCCCATAGGATATAGTGGGGCCAAATTGCCACTGAATTTCGGCGGCAATTCGGCAGCAAGCCAATTCAGATCAGATAATCTGAATCAGCCCGCAGCAGCCCAAAAGGGGCCCGAATGAGCCATTTTCGGGGGTGCATTCGGTTCGGACGAACCGAATGCACATCCCTACTCGTCAGTTCTTGGAAGTTAAGCAGGGCCAGTACTTGGAAGGGAGACCACCAAGGAAGACTCTGCAGAGGCAGACAATGGCAAACTATTTATGCTTAATCACTTGCCTTGAAAGCCCCTTACTGGGATCATCATAAGTTGGAAGCTAAGCAGGGTCAGTACTTGGATGGGAGACCACCAAGGAAGACTCTGCAGAGGCAGACAATGGCAAACCACCTCTGCTCGATCACTTGCCTTGAAAGCCCCTTGCTGGGGTCTCCATGACTCAGCTGCGACTTGGGCACTTCACACACACCCACCAGTTAATGACCTCCAAGATGTCCTATCATTAACAGCCTTGCTTTTTTGTTGTTCAGTCGCACAGTCGAGTCCGACTCTTCGCGACCCCATGGACCAGCTCCCGCCTGGCCCTCCTGTCTTCCGCCGTCCTCTGAAGCCGGCTCAATTCCATGTTCGTTGCATCGATGACACTGTCTAACCAGCTCATCCTTTGCCGTCCCCGTCTTCTTTGACCTTCAATCTTTCCCAGCATCAGTATTAAAACTCACTGAACCTAATGAGCGAGCCTGTTAGTTAGTTTGCGGCAGACGGTTTTACCGCTGTACTGCTTTAAAAATGATATTCACCCTTTGGGTGGGTTAAAAAAGAAACATCGAGCAAGCCATCGTGAAACAAAAAAAAACGAAGGCATATTTCCATCCTCTGCATGATTAAATTCCATATATTTCCCCCCCTTTTTTACTACTCAGTACAACCACTTCCACATTTTTATCGAATCGTGGGAGGTGTGAAACCGAGAAAGCTGTGTCTGTTTGATTGCCCAAATGATAAGTCATTCAAAGAGGTGCTGGATACAATCCCGCTGAAGTTTGACAATTTGCAGTGAAATTCAGTCAGGACTTTCAGGGGAGAGCTGGCATTCAGAGAATTAATTTCCTATTGTGCGCAGCCTGCTTTGGTTCTTCTGACTGCATTTCTTTCTTTCTTTTTAAAGATCCCCAAACAAAACAGTATACCCACCCTGAAATATCTCTGGAAATGTACAAAGTCTTCTAGAAGCAATTGCTGTTTGAAAGGGGAAAACGATTTAAAGACATGTCACTGCGCCGGTTTTATTTAGAAAAGCTCACCGACTAGTGCAGCTGTTTGCAAGGTCATCCTTCGGAGTCCCCTTCCCCAAGTCCTCTAAATCATTCCCCCCCCCGCACAGCCAACGTCACAGAGGCACACAATCTGCAGGTCGCAGAAGAAAAATTGCAGAACAAATGACTCCAGACGGCATCCACCTGCAATGCACCATTAATTTATGGAACTCACCACCACAAGATTTGTGATGGTCATTAGTTTAGATGGCTTTCCAGTGAGATTAGACAAATTCATAGGTACATTGATGGCTATAAGGGGACTAGAACCTCCATGTCAAGAGGGAGTATATCAGCAAACAGTGAGCAGGGCTGTTTCCTTCACGTCCTTCTGGTGGGTTTTCAAAGGGCTTCAAAGGGCTTCGATTATACGGACCTTGGATCTGACCCAACATGGCTGTTCTCATGTTTCTGAAGCAAGCAAGCTAGAACTGCAGAAGTGGCTTGCAGTGAGCACCTGATAAACACTTTCCTGGATGTAAGCCCCATTAAATAGACCTGTGTAAGATTTTTAGTAGACCTCCTTAGGACCTGATCTCTGAATTGACCCCCCAAATTCACCAGAGCACCAGCTTCTAACTTCTGTTCAATGACACGCCTTATTCCTAGAACACAAACGGTGAAATATTCATGTGTTTTATCTTCAGGCTTCCAACCCATTATTTAGGTTTTTGACTGGTTAATTATACATCTGCTGATTAACTAAATATGCTTATTGCATGCTGCAAAAAAGGTACATTTACCCAGAAGGGAGAATTTTACCAGGGGCAGCTTTTCCTTCCTGCCTCTTTATCAGAGTTTTCACTGTCCCCATAGAGCAGTGATGGCGATCCTTTCAGAGACGAGTGCCCAAACTGCGACCCAAAACCCACTTATTTATCGCAAAGTGCCAACATGGCCATTTAACCTGAATACTGAGGTTTTACTTTAGAAAAACAACTCATACATTAACTTAAGATGATCCAAACAAAGTGAGGAAAGCAATCCCAAATGCTTTCATTTACTTAAAATTATTTGGCAGAGAATTCAACACTTTAATGATGGTCTGAGCCTGGCTTGGGCGATGGCACGCGTGCCCGCAGAGAAGGCTCTGAGTGCCACCTCTGGCACCCGTGCCATAGGTTCGCCACCACTGCCATAGAGAGTCCTTTACGTCTTGTTCATGTTTTAGTTCAGTCTGGGACTCGAGTGGCCTCAATGCTTACTTCCCTCTTATTTATTTACATTTTTTAAAACTTCCTCTGCATTTCAAAAGCAGCTACCGTGCTTTGCTAGAACTCTGCCAAAAATCCACTTTGAAGTGATTCTACGTGCACCAGCAGGGGTCTTTTTGTGGTGTTTTTTCAAGGCACAGTAGGGTTCCCAACCTCCAGGCGGTACCTGGAAACCTCCTGGGATTACAACTGATCTCCAGGGGACAGAGATCGGTTTCCCTGGAGAAAATGGCCGCATTGGAAGGTGGACCCTTGGCATTGTACCTTATTGAAGTCCCTCCCAGCTGCGGTGGCTCAAGTGGTTAAGACGCTGAACTGCAGGCTGTGGAAGGTCAGTAGTTCAGCAGTTCGAGACCCGGGTGCCGCATGATGGAGTGAGCTCCTGTCTCTAGTTCCAGCTCCTGCCAACCTAGCAGTTTGAAGGCAAGAAATTGCAAGTAGATCAATAGGTACCGCTTCGGTGGGAAGGTAACAGCATTCCGTGCGCCTTGGTGTTTAGTCATGCCGGCCACATGACCACGGAAACGTCTTTGGACAGTGCTGGCTCTTCGGCTTGGAAACGGAGATGAGCACCGCAACCCTAGAGTCGGATTCGACTGGCTCTCGAGCAAGGGAACCTTTACCTTTACCTTTTACCCAGAACCCTGCCCTACATCAGCCTCCACCCCAAAAATCTCCAGGGATTTCCCATCCCTGTGCAGGCAATCCTAATGCATAGAAATGCAAAGTGCACCCAGTTAAAACAACACCAGGGATTACGAGGAGGCGATCGTATGTATGATCATCCCACACAGACTTGCACATGGTTAAGGGGGGTGGGGGGCAGGGAGAGACAGATGGATGGAGAAAAACAAAAAGCCGCAACAAGCTGAGGCGGCAGGGCTCTCGGCATCATTTAGAATTTTTTTTAAAAAAACAAGTGAAATTTGGGAGGACTCCTGGTGCATCTGCTCTGCTTCAGAAGCAGGGCCAGTCGTTTGGAATTCCAAAACCCTGGGGGGAGTTTAGGAGGAAGGGGGGGATTTCTGAAGCACCCCTAGCCAAAAGTTGTCATGGTCCGTTTGCAAACACAAGCCTAACTCAGAGGCTGCAGGAAGTTGCATTTTTGTTGTTCAGTCGCACAGTCGAGTCCGACTCTTCGCGACCCCATGGACAAGATCATGGCAGGCCCTCCTGTTTTCTGCCCTCCTCTGAAGTTTGCTCAATTTCATGTTCGTTGCATCTATGACACTGTCTAACCATCTCATCCTTTGCCGTCCCCGTCTTCTTTGACCTTCAATCTTTCCCAGCATCAGCAGCAGTTGCATTGGTCCGCACCAAAATCCTGAAACAAAAGCCATGCAATAACTTGTACCAAAACCAACTGAAAGGACACTGCAAAGCAGCCTGCAGTTTGGTGTAGTGGGGAGAGCCAGTTTGGTGCAGTGGTTAAGTGTGCAGACTCTAATCTGGGAGAACCAGGCTTGATTCTCCACGCCTCCACTTGCAGCTGCTGGATGACCTTGGGCAAGCCATAGCTCTGTCAGAGCTGTCCTTGAAACAGCTGTACTTGAAAGAGCAGTTCTCTCAGAGCTCTCTCAGCACCACCTACTTCACAGGGTGTCTGTTGTGGGGAGAGGAAGGGAAAGGAGATTGTAAGCTGCTCTGAGACTCTGAGTGAAGGGCAGGGTATAAATCTAATCTCTTCTTCCTCCTCTTCCTCCTCCTCCTTCTTCCTCCTCCACATTCTCCAGAACTCTTTGTCAGGCTGGATGTCAAAAAGCAAACAAAAGTGTGTGTGTGTGGGGGGGGATAATCTTAAGGCCTCTTATACGAAATGTAGAAACAAAGAACTGAAAGATACCCCCAGGGGTCATCTAGTCCAACCCCCTGCATAATGTGTGAAGTTCACAGCTCCCTCCCCTCCCCCTCCCCCAGTGACCCTTGCTCTATGACCAGAAGATGGCAAAAAGACTCCAGGATCCCTGGGCCAATCTGCCCTGGAGGAATATTCCTTCCTGACCCTAAAGTGATGATCGGCATATGAAAGTATCCAGTGTAGCATGCGAAGTAAGTGTGTAAAGATAAAATCTATGCAGAGCCAGAGTCAAGTTGCCCCTTTGGGCTTCTGGGCAGAGGGAAGAAAGGTGTATCCGACTGACAATATACAGGAACTGGGACTGGATCAAATGTCTGTCTAACCTGGGCCAAGCACCAGCACATGTGTGTGTTATAACTCATTGGCTCACAAAATCATCTTGTCCATGGCTGCCAGAGATGCAATAGTAGACGTGTGGCATGATGTAATTCTTACAACAGTCTGGCATGGTAGGTCAATGTTATTACTCAGGGGTCATTTCCTGCAGGAGCGCACAGGAGCGGAGCTCCGGCAGTAAAGAGCCCAGGGGGTGGGCACATGCAGCAAACCCCGCCCCCTGCTCCCAGCAGCCCTCAGTCAGAGCAAGAAGCAGCCAGGTAAGTTGCAGAGCCGCCCAGACCAAAACAGTCCAGTGGCACCTTTAAGACCAAGTTTTGTTCAGGTACAAGCTCTCCCTCCTCTGTGAAGGCAGATCTGTGCGTTCCCCCCCCCCACACACACACAATAGCTAGCAATCCAAAAGAGTCCAGTGGAGCCTGAGCGGTGGGTGTTGCCTTCTGACACAGTTCCGGTGATGCCAGGGGGTGTGGCAAATGCAAATAAGTCATGCTAATGAGTTATGCTAATGAGCTCCTGCACCTCTTTTTCTACGAAATGACCCCTGGACATCCTGAATCGTGGCTCTGTCCGTTACAGTGCAGGGTTGCCAGCTCCAGGTGGGGAAATACCTGGAGGTTTTGAAGGTGGGGGGGGGGCAGGGATTGGGGCATAATGCCAGAGAGTCCAACTTCCAAAGGGGCCATCATTTTCTCCAGGTGAACTGATCTCTGTCACCTGGAGATCAATCGTAATAGCAGGAGATCTCCAGCCACCCCCTGGAGGTTGGCGACCCCCATTACAGTGCCATCATATGCAGGTCTACACAGAACCTTACTCAGTTCTATTCAATCAGGTTGCCAGCTCTTCTGGGGGAATACCTGGAGATTTGGGGGGCTGGAGCCTTGGGAGGGCGGGGTTTGGGAAGGGGAGGGGCCTCAGCAAGGTACAAGGCCATAGAGTCCACCTTCCAAAGCAGCCGTCTTTTTTTCTCTCCAGGAGGACTGATCTCTGTCGTTTGGAGATCAACTAGGGTTGCCCAGAAACGGGGGCAGATTGGGGCATTACAATGGTGGCAGCTAGTGGGGCAAAGTTTGCTGTGGTCGCTGTAGCAGTGGTCCAAGCCCTGTATCCCCTCCAGCACGCCCAGATCCTTGGTTCCACTTGTTCCCAGCCGCCCCCAGCACAGCACCCCGCAAGGAACTTCCCCCTTAATTTAAAGGGCCCCTGCAAGATGGTGCTAAACTGGAGTATGGAGAACTCAGATCAACTCGTGCCATAGAGTCAGGGGTCATTCCGTAAAAAAAGAGGTGCAGGAGCTCATTAGCATAACTCATTTGCATAACTCATTTGCATATGCCACACCCCCTGACGTCACTGGATGTGAGTCAGAAGGCAACACCCACCGCTCAGGCTCCACTGCACTGTTTTGGATTGCTAGCTATTGGGGGGGGGGGACGTGCAGATCTGCCCTCACAGAGGAGGGAGAGCTTGTACCTGAATAAAACTTGGTCTTCAAGGTGCCACTGGACTGTTTTGGGCCGGGGGGAGTTCTGCAACTGACCTGGCCGCTTCTTGCTCTGACTTAGGACTGCTGGGGGTGGGGCTTGTTGCATGTGCCCGCCCCCTGGGCTCCTTACTGCCGGAGCTCTGCTCCTGTGCGCTCCTGCAGGAAATGACCCCTGCATAGAGTCCATCCTTCAAAGCAGCCATTTTTCTCAGGGGAGCTGATCTCTGTCAGCTGGAGACCAGTTCTAAAAACGGGAGATCTCCAGGCCCCACCTGGAGACTGGCAACCCTAAGATCATCTGTAATAGTGGGAGGTCTCCAGGCAGGCTGGCAACCCTATGAGGGCATACTCTCAGGAACGTGTTTTATGGGTTACGCTGTTATCCACCAGCTCTCATTCAACCAGGAAGGTTAGTTATGCGGGGCAAACATGTGTCGGGTTTGACGTTTTTGACAAAACACTTTGACTTTAACGTCTTTGGATTTATTCTGGCTTTGTGCCGGGGGGAGTTGACTGAGCAAACAGTTCACAATAATCTTTTTAATGCTGCCACCTGTACGGCACTGAATCATGGCCGGCTTCAAGACATTAAAAGAGCAGCCACCATTCCCAGGGTGTTTGGGGCAGAGACGCGCATTAATTTGTTGAGCTTGATCGGCTTTTCTTTTAATCTGGTGGCTTTAGCGACTGTGGTTTGCTCTTGGGGCACTTCCCCCCCCCAATGTATATTTCTAGATTGAAATCTCAAAGATAAAGGGCGTTTTAAACAGGGAGAGAGAGAGAAAACTCTGCAAACACCAAACTTCCAGAAACAGCTCAAAGGCTTTGATAGTTTGGGATCGGGGGCGGGATTCTCTTCGGAACGGGGTCACCAGCCACATTAGACTTGTCCTTCTGTGATTTTAAACACGACAAGTGGTCCCCGCTTGTTTGAGGCACTGGGTTTCCTTTATCACGTAACAAAAAGGAAATATACATGCTAGGGATTTCTGGAGAAGAAACTGAAAGCCAAGGGGCCAGGGTTGAAATGCCCTTGTTTTGAAATAGCGTGCAACAGTGGAATATTCTGCACGGTTCTATGCACATACACACACATCTCAAAGAAGGCTACCAGAGAGCTGGACAGGGTACAGAAAAGGGCAGGCAAAATTATCAAGGCGTTGGATCACCTTCCTTGCAAGAAGGTTAAAAGGTTTGGCGCTTTTTCACTTTAAAAAAGATGATTGGGGACAGTGTTCCCTCTAAGCTGAGTTAGTGTGAGCTAGCTCACAGCTTTTTAGCCTCTGGCGCACACCATTTTAGTCTTTGCTCAGGAAGGAGGGCTCCAGAGCAAACTCATTTATGCAGCAGCCAAATTGCTCGCTCACAACTTTAATGCCGGTCGCTCACAAAGTAGGATTTTTGCTCACGAGACTCCACAGCTTAGAGGGAGCATTGATTGGGGATGAAGAACATGGTGTGGACTGGAGAAAGGGGATATAGAAGACACCCCCCATTAGAACTCGGGGGCATGCCCAGTTGCGTTAATGGCCAGTACAGAGTCCAGATAGACAAAACCCACATCATTCATGCCACAGGAGGCAGTGATGGATAACAGGGGTCATTTCGTAGAAAAAGAGGTGACCCCAGCAAGAGGCTTTTGAGGTAAGTGGGGAGGAGAGGTGGTTTGCCCTCGCCTTCCCCTGCAGAGCCGTCTTCGGTGGCCTCCCGTCCAAGTACCAGCCCTGCTTAGCTTCCAACATCTGAGAAGATGGGGCTATACCATGCCACCTGCCTTCCCTGTCTGTCACCAGTTATTTGCTCTTACACAAATGGAGCCTCCATGTTCAAAAACAATATGAATGCCAATATCGTGGGGAAGGGGAAACAGCTGGCGACGTTATCCTGCATGACATGCCTGTGCATCTTCTAGGATATCTGGCTGACCATTTCCAGAAACAGGATGTTGGACTAGATGGACCACTGGTCTGATCCAGCAGGGATCTTCTCACATTCCTTTTTATCCACCCAGTCGGCTCCAACCATGTCCCTGCATTAAAAAGGTAAAGGTTCCCTTGCTCGAAAGCCAGTCGAAGCCGACTCTAGGGTTGCGGTGCTCATCTCCGTTTCAAAGCCGAAGAGCCAGCGCTGTCCGAAGACGTTTCCCATGGTCATGTGGCCGGCATGACTAAACACCAAGGCGCACGGAACGCTGTGACCTTCCCACCGAAGCGGTACCTATTTATCTACTTGCAATTTCTTGCTTTCGAACTGCTAGGTTGGCAGGAGCTGGAACTAGAGACGGGAGCTCAAGCCATCATGCGGCACACTCGGGTCTCGAACTGCTGAACTACCGACCTTCCACAGCCTGCAGTTCAGCGTCTTAACCACTTGAGCCACCGCAGCTCCTACACTGCATGAATGCAAAATGTATTACATTTCAATCCCACCCTTGAAACTCAAGGCAGTCTCGCACCAAGTGGTCCCCCTTTCCAGGGACCCCCCCCAGCTCCACTCCTACTTAGCTTCAGCAGGGATGCTGCCCCCGGCCCGTGCCTTCAGAAGAGGCATCGAGCCTTCGGCTACAGATGGCTAAACCTTCCAAGCTGAGCCTCCTCTTGTAATCACCCCCGAGAAACATGTTGGCTGGTGTCATGCCAAATCGATCCTAGCCAGAATTTCAGATCTTAACTTGCAGCAATAACAAAAACCGTCGACATTCTGGAAAAGCCACTTAAAGCAGGATTGCTTCTGAGGGTCACCCTGTTGGTCTGCAGTATCATAGAATCATAGAACAGGATCGTAGAATCGTAGAGCTGGAAGGGGTCTTCAGGGCAGGGGTCATTTCGTAGAGAAAGAGGTGCAGGAGCTCATTAGCATAACTCAGGGGGGGGGTCTTGCTTCATGTGCCCACCCCCTGGGCTCATGACTGCCGGAGCTCCGCTCCTGTGCGCTCCCGCAGGAAATGACCCCTGCTCCAGGGTGATCTAATCCAACCCCCTGCACAATGCACAATGTAGAACAGCTAGATTCAAGTCCAGTAGCACCTGAGAGACCAAGGTTGTCAGGATATAAGCTTTCAAGGCTCAAAGTTCCCTTCGTCAGATACAAGTAGGAATGGAGATCCCTGACTCCTTATCTCCCGGTTAGCTCCCGTCTTCTGACTGCGGTTCAGGGATCTCCATTCCTACTTGTATCAGATGAAGGGCGCTTTGACTCTCAAAAGTTTATACTCTGACAATCTTGTTGGTCTCTCAGGTGCTGTGTGTGTGTGTGTGTGTGTGTGTAAGCAGGGCTATTTTGGGGCAGGAACGTACAGGAACGGAGTTCCGGCTGGCTTCCAAGTTGGCCACGCCCAGCAGGAACCCATTAGCATAATAGGCCACACCCAACAGCAGGAACCTATTCGGATTGGCTACATTAGGGGTGTGTGGCCTAACATGCAAGGGAGTTCCTGCTACAAAAAAAACCCCTGGGTTTGGACAACAAACAAGGTCAACAGAATAAGAAGCAAAAGGTGGGTGTGGCTGGATGAGCACACTTCTGGTAACATGGGGGTGTGGCCTAATATGCTAATGAGCTGAGCTGGGATATCTTTCGGCTGTGCTCCTGCAGAGTGCAGGGGGTTGGACTAGATGACCTGCAAGGTCCCTTCCAGCTCTAACATTCTATGATTCTATGAAAACCATAGTGTCCACCCTCGAAAGCGGCCACGTCCTCTAGGGTAACTGATAGCTCACCTTTCCTGTGACTCCCCAGTGCTTAAAACTTTGTGGTAGAGTGTTAAGGGTATGAGGAGATGTCTTGAGGAGGAATCTGAAGGTGGGGAAAAACAGGAGCATCCCCTCTTAAGGGAAGAAAATTCCAGATTTTCAAGCAAGCGCGCTAGATGCAGAATCACCCTAAGTTGCTTCTGATTTATGGCACCCCTATGAATTAATGACCTCCAAAACATCCTGTTATTAACAGCCTGGCTCAGGTCTTGCCAACGGAGGGCCCTCGGGGCATCTCTGACTGAGCTAATCCATCTCCTGTTGGCTCTTCCGCTTCTCCTGCTGCCTTCTGATTTCCCTAGGATTATTGTCTTTTCCCATGAGACTCCAAACCAGGTCTAAAACAGGATCAGGAGCAAAGACCACTTTGCTAAATTCTAAATGGAACTGGATATATTTTGGAAGAAGACAAGGCATTTGGTTGTTGCCAGGGGTCATTTTGTAGAAAAAGAGGTGCAGAAGCTCATTAGCATAACTCATTAGCATAACTTATTTGCATATGCCACGCCACGCCCCCTGACATCACCGGAAGTGTGTCAGAAGGCAACACCCACCACTCAGGCTCCACTGGACTGTTTTGGATTGCTAGCTATGGGGCGGGACATGTAGATCTGTCCTCGCAGAGGAGGGAGAGCGTGTACCTGTATAAAACTTGGTCTTAAAGGTGCCACTGGACTGTTTTGGGCCGCGGGGAGCCCTGCAGCTTACCTGGCTGCTTCTTGCTCTGACTGAGGGCTGCTGGGAGCAGGGGGTGTGGCTTCTTGCATGTTCCCGCCCCCCTGGGCTCTTTACTGCCGGAGCTCCGCTCCTGAGCACTCCTGCAGGAAATGACCCATGGTTGTTGCAGCTAGGGCTGTCAGATCCCCTGGCGGGGCAGGGATTTGCCCGCTCTTGCCCCCCCGATCTGCCGGCCCAGATCCGGTCAGCGGGGGGAACCCCACCCCCAAAATGCCTGGATTGGGCTGATGTGCTCGGAGCGATGATGTCACCCAGAGGTGACGTCATCGTGCCGGGCACGTCACCGTGGGGACGCTCTAGCACTCAGCCAGCAAACTCTATGGTATCATAGAGTTTTTAGCTGACTGCTAGAGCATCCCCCCAGCGACGTGCCTAGCTCGATGACATCACTTCTGGGTGATGTCATCACGGTGCATGCATGCAAAAGTCCTGGACCAGGAGTTTTTCCCCACCTCCGGAAACCCTAGTTGCCGCAAATCCTCACCAATATTGATGGAGACCCTGGTCACAGGGTTGCCAGCTCTGGTTTGGGAAATAGCTGGAGATTTTGGGGATGGAGCCTGAGGAGGGTGGGGTTTGGGGGAGGGGAGGGCCCTCAGCAGGGTATAAAACAGGGTACTTCCACCTGGCGTCCTGCCTTGGTGTTTAGTCATGCCGGCCACATGACCACGGAAACGTCTTCGGACAGCGCTGGCTCTTCGGCTTGGAAACAGAGATGAGCACCGCAACCCTAGAGTCGGATTCGACTGGCTTTCAAGCAAGGGAACCTTTACCTTTACCTTTATGCTTTCCATTATCAGTTGTGTATCTGTGCAAGAGAGGGGGGACTGGGAGATGTAGTTTGGGGGGGGCGTGCAATTCCAGTCCGAATCAGGGCTCCAGCTGCCTTGAAACCCCAGACCATATCTGAAATATGATCTCCCACCGTAAAAGCTACTTTCACCCTTGGTCATCTCCTCCGCAATGTCTCCTAAGAATATGTCAGGTCTTTATGATGGCTTACAAGAAGCAGAAGAGAAAAGATTGGATTTATACCCCGCTCTTCACTACCTGAAGGAGTCTCAGAGCGGCTGACAATCCCCTTCCCCTCCCCACAACAGACACCCTGTGAGGTAGGTGGGGCTGAGAGAGCTCTGAGAGAATTGCTCCCGAGAGAACAGCTCTGAGAGAACCTGTGACTGACCCAAGGTCACACCAGCAGCTGCATGTGGAGGCGTGGGAAATCAAACCCGGTTCTCCCAGATTAGAATCCGCGTTCTTAACCACTACACCAAACTGGCTCTCTAGCACTAGGATTGTCCTCTTCCAGGCGGGGCCTGGAATTCCAACTGATCTAGAGGTGACAGAGCTCAGTCCCCAAGGTTGCCAACCTCCAGGTGGGGCCTGGAGGTCTCAGAATGACACCGTTCTCTGGACTAATTGCTTGCTTGTTTGTTATTGACTTAACTAAGACATTTATTCCACTTTCCCTGGAGGAAATGGCAGTTTTGGAAGGTGGAACTGCATGGCACGATATCCAACGGAGGTCCTTCCCCTCTCTGAACTGAGTCGAGGACTGTTTACACTGTCCTGTAAGAACCAGGTTCTAGTTCTGAAGTGCTATCTTAGCCTCATGTTAAGATGCTCTAATGGCATTAGAATGCTTTTTTTACCAACTTCTAGTTAGTGTGCTAGCAAGTGCCTCCTGGATAGAGCTTCATCAAATTTTGCCGTGCAGTGGTAGTATCCAGGTTGGAGTGCTACAGCATATTCTGTGTCATCATGCCTCTGAAAAGCATTCAAAGAGCTTTGGGTAGAGAAGTGGGACAAAAATATGCTTCATTTGCTGGGCTATTAAATGGCTTACAAACTCCTTTCCCTTCCCCTCCCCTCCCCTCCCCCCCTCCCCACAACAGACACCCTGTGAGGTAGGTGGGGCTGAGAGAGCTCTTGACAGAAACTGCTCTTTTTCAAGGACAGCTGTGCCAGAGCTTGTGACTGACCCAAGGTCACATCAGCAGGTACAAGTGGAGGAGTGGGGAATCAAACCCGGTTCTCCCAGATTAGAGTCCGCACACTTAACCACTACACCAAACTGGTGTACCAAAGGTGGACCAAAGGCCTGATTCCGTGTAAGGCAGCTTCATGTATGATCATGTATGTATGAACTCCACCTTCCCAGTCTCGACCCTCAAATCCCCAGAGTCAGCAACCCGGTCAGTTCTCCTGGAGAGGAGGAAGCAGCGATAAAACCTCGCCTGCCCAAGAACATGACTTTACAAATGTCGGCTCAACCTTCGCAGCGTTCCAGAAGGAAATGTTGGAAACTCTCTCTGATGGCCCTCAGACCCATTATTCAGAGCAAGGCAGGATTACCGTTGCGAGAAGGATCGATGCCAAGGCTTTGAGGGCCATAAATAAATTCAAGGGCTAAAAAGCACCCCCTGGGGGCAAGTAACTCTCCCTCTCCGAGTCCTCGCCGGACGGGGGTTGATTTAACAGGCACGGGGTTGAGTTATGGGAAGCCAGGCGAGGATGCGGGAAAGGATGACTCAGCAATCCCTGCAGCAGGAAGGTGAATTTCAGCGGCTGCAGGGAGAGCGCAGGAACTGAACGGCCAAACAGTGGAGGAGGCAGGAAGCTACAACTCAGCATCTCCTTTTAGAGCCACCAGGCAGCTCTTGAGCGTGTGAAATATCAGAGAGAGAGAAAGAGAGAGAGAGAGAGCCTCTGAACATGTGCTGAAATTGTTTTCCCATTAGAGTGCGTAGCAGAAAAGGGTCCCTGATGGGTTCCCAACCAATGTTCCCTCTAAGCTGTGGAGTCTTGTGAGCAAAAATTCTACTTCGTGAGCTCCTGGCATTAAAGCCGTGAGTGAGCGATTTGGCTACTGCGTAAATTAGTTTGCTCTGGAGCACTCCTTCCTGAGCTAAGGCAAAAATGTGTGAGCTGAAGGCTAAAAATCTGTGAGCTAGCTCACACTAACTCAGCTTAGAGGGAACAGTGTTCCCAACCTCCAGGTGGCAGCTGGAGACCTCCCAGAATGATCACTGAATCTCCAGAATACAGAGATCAGTTTCCCTTGGAGAAAATGGATGCCAGTTTGGTGTAGTGGTTAGGAGCGTGGACTCTAATCTGGGAGGACTGGGTTTGATTCCCCACTCCTCCACATGCAGCTGCTGGTGTGACCTTGGGTCAGTTACAAGCCATGCTCCCTCTCAGCTGTGGAGTCTTTTGAGGAAAAATTCTACTTTGTGAGCCACTGGCATCAGAGTTGTGAGTGAGCCATTTGGTTACTGCATAAATGAGTTTGCTCTGGAGCCATCCCTTCCTGAGCTGGGACAAAAAGGTGTGAGCTGGAGGCTAAAAAACTGTGAGCTAGCTCACATTCACTCAGCTTAGAGGGAACACTGGTTACAAGTTATTTCAGGGCTGTTCTCTCTGGAGCAGTCCTCCAAAGGGCTCTCTCAGCCCCACCTGCCTCACAGGGTCTCTGTTGTGGGGAGGGGAAGGGAAAGGAGATTGTAAGCCGCTCTGAGACTCCCTCAGGTAGTGAAGGACAGGGTATAAATCCAATCTCTTCTCCTCTTCTTCTTCTTGGAGAGTGGACTCTATACCCCACTGAGGCCAAGGGATGCCGGCCTCCAGGTGGGACCTGGAGATCCCCCAGAATTAAAGCTCATCTCCAGACTACAGAGATCAGTTCTCTTGGATAAAATGGATGAATTGAAGGGTGGACTCTATGGCCTTGTACCCCACTGAGGTCCCTGTCCTCCCCAGGCTCCACCCCCAAATCTCCAGGAGTTTCCCAACATGGAGATGGCAACCCAACCCCCCCCCCCGTCCCCCACCGGTTGCCAGGGGGAACCTGGCAATCCTACGTGGAGAAAATGGTGCTTTTAGGGTTGCCCGCCTCCAGGTGGGGCCTGGGAATCTCCCGCTTTTACAGCTGGTCTCCAGCTGACAGAGATCAGCTCCCCTGGAGAAAATGGCTGCTCTGAAGGGTGGACTCTGTGGCATTGGACCATGCGGAGGCCCCTCCCCTCCCCAAGCCCCGCCCTCTCCTGGATCCACCCCCAAAGGCTCCAGGTATTTTCCAACCCAGACCTGGCAACTCTAGGGGCTTTGGATGGTGGACTCTATAGCATTTTGTTCTGCTCCCAAATCTGGGATTTCCTGACTTTCAGAGTTGGCAAAAGATGTGGGATTTCCTGTGTCAGAGTTGGCGATCCCAGCCCCTTATGGAGCAAAAAATGTCGGGCCTAACCAGGGGTCATTTTGTAGAAAAAGAGGTGCAGGAGCTCATTAGCATAACTCATGAGCATAACTTATTTGCATATGCCACACCCCCTGACATCACCGGAAGTGTGTCAGAAGGCAGCACCCACCGCTCAGGCTCCACTGGACTGTTTTGGATTGCTAGCTATGGGGGGGGGGGAAGCACGCAGATCTGCCCTCATAGAGGAGGGAGAGCTTTACCTGAATAAAACTTGGTCTTAAAGGTGCCACTGGACTGTTTTGGGCGGGGGGGCATCTGCAGCTTACCTGGCTGCTTCTTGCTCTGACTGAGGGCTGCTGGGAGCAGGGGGTGGGGCTTGTTGCATGTGCCCGCCCCCTGGGCTCCTTACTGCCGGAGCTCCGCTCCTGCAGGAAATGACCCCTGGGCCTAACTAGATGAGGCGTTCGTAGACCCGTAAAAGCTTACTAGTCGTTTTTTAAACAGAGCTATGGCAGCTGCAGCGATTGCCCTTGGGGATAGGGCCTGGAGGAAAGATAGGGTGACAGGCCCGTAGCCAGGATTTTTTCAGTTGCGGGGCATTTAAATTTCTTAGGGGGCACTGGCTAATCAAATGAAAGGAATACCCGGCTCCTTCCCTGCATCCACCACTGCTCAGGGGCCCTGGGCTGGATGGGAAGTCGTGGGGCCTTGCCAGTAAGTCCGGGGGGGGGGAGGTTTGCCACGAGATACACTACTGAGGCTACGAGCCTGTAGGGCGTGTCACGGCTCAGGTGGGGAGTCACCTGACGCTGCCACCACTCTGGATTTAGGATCCCTTGAGAAGGCCCAGAGCACCCTCCCAAGACCTTCAGACCTCCCTTTTGGCCGAATAACAGGCGTGAGGACCAGGCAAAGTGAAACAAGGAAAAGGTTTATTTTATAGGAGGTCAAACAACAAGGTGCAGAATAACGACTGTAAGTGGGTGAAAATCCTCACCTACTGCTAGCCAGGCTCCCTGGGCCTAGTAGGCCTCTGGTGGCACAGCCCAGATCATGACAGGGTGATTCTGCATTGGCTTTCCCCTCCGTTGTTTTACCAAAAGGTGCAGCTCAAAACGACATTCCAATACCCTGGGGCAACAGCGTACTGACTGAGAGGTCACCCCTGAACGGCCATAAATCTATGCAGAAGGTATCATAAAACCCAATGATCAAAGGAAGCGAAAGCGGCATGCAATGCAGAAGGGCATTTCTGTTCCAATGTGGGTTTGGTAAAACGACTGAGGGAAAAGCAAATGCCGAATGGCCCATATAACCCTTCTGTCTTACCCCATTTGCTTCTGCTGATGAAAACACCTCCTTCCTCCCCTCTGAACGCGACTTCTGTGAAACATCTTTGGAGGCCACTTTGGAGACCTGCCAGTAGCAGAAAGAAGAGCGTAAAAGCCAGCAGTATAAACCAAGGATCCGAGAGTGGTTTAGAACTCTCGGTGCCAGTATGGGATTGTGCCAGCCAGACAACGTGGCACAAGGATTTACTTGGCTGCTGAACTGTTCCAGTTTTAAAGAGAGCTGTCGCCGCACACGACACGACCTTCAACTCTTCCTGGTCTAGCCTGATTCCAGTTCAGTGGGGCCAGATTAAAACGTAAGAAGGTCACACAGAGTTTAGCGCCTGACCCAGTCCACCCTGCTATGCGGTTTGCTTCAGTGTTAATTAAAATGGGAGAGATTGTTGCAACAGAGCAGGCACATTAATTAATGCCATTTCCACTCCATAAGACAAGAAGAGGCTACTTGATAAAAGGCCACCGCCTTTTTGTTGTTCAGTCACACAGTCGAGTCTGACTCTTCGCGACCCCATGGACCAGATCACACCAGGCCCTCCTGTCTTCCGCCGTCCTCTAAAGTTTGCTCAACTACATGTTGGTTGCATCGATGACACTGTCCAACCATCTCATCCTTTGCCATCCCCGTCTTCTTTGACCTTCAGTCTTTCCCAGCATCAGGGTCTTCTCCAGTGAGGGCTCCCTTCTCATTTGGTGGCCAAAGTATTTGAGCTTCAGTTTCATTATCTGGCCTTCCAGGGAACAGTCAGGGTTTCTTTTAGGATTGACTGATTTGATCTTCTTGCAGTCCAAGGGACTTTCAAGAGTCTTCTCCAGCACCATAGTTCAAAAGCATCTATTCTTCGGCACTCAGCCTTCCTTATAGTCCAACTCTTGCAGCCATACATGACTACTGGGAATACCATTGCTTTGACCATGCGGACTTTTGTTGGCAGGTTGATGTCTCTACTTTTTATCATGCTATTCTCCAGTAACCTAACCCTGCTTTACAGCTGCAGATAGTTGGGGAAAGCAACCATGGCAACCCAGCTCACTTTAGGGAAGGAGATCCAACACCCCGGGCCATCCCATTGAAGTAGAATGCCCCGTCTAGTTGCAACTCACTCACTCATGGCATTCAAGGGTGGGTTTCCAACCTCCAGGTGGGGCCTGGTGATCTCCACGAATTACAACTTCTATCCAGACTACAGAGATCAATTCCCCTGGGGAAAAGGGCTGACTTGGAAGGCGAACTCTATGGCATTATACCCTGCTTACGTCCCACCCCTCCACCAAACCCCTCACTGCCCAGGTTCCACCCCCAAATCCCAACCCGGAGCTGGCAACCTTTGTTCAAGGCAAGCGATGAGCAGAGGTGGTTTGCCATTGTAGTCTGCTGCGTAGCAACCCCGGTCTTTAAGGGAGGACTCCCATCCAAGTACGGATGAATGCCGACCCGGCTGAACTCCCAACTCTTGATGAATTTGGGCCAAACTGGGCTATCCAGGTAGATTCGAGTCCATTCGCCCCTTAAGAGACCTAGAAGGGCTTCTACTCATGCCTGACAGAGTCTTGAAAGCCTCTACCCCGGAACTCTTGCTGATCTCTTAGGTGTTACGGGACTCAAATCTAACTGGTCTACTGCAGACCCACACAGCCAGTTTGGTGTAGTGGTTAAGTGTGCGGACTCTGATCTGGGAGAACCGGGTTTGATTCCCCACTCCTCCAATTGCAGCTGCTGGATGACCTTGGGTTCTTCTTCTTCTTCTTCTTCTTCTTCTTCTTCTTCTTCTTCTTCTTCTTCTTCTTCTTCTTCTTCTTCTTCTTCTTCTTCTTCTTCTTCTTGTCGAAACAACCAAGCACCTATGCTCCCTCTAAGCTGTGAAGTATTGTGAGCACAAATTCTACTTTGTGAGCTACTGGCGTTAAAGGGGAGCCAGTCTGGTGTAGTGGTTAAGTGTGCGGACTCTGATCTGGGAGAACTGGGTTTGATTCCTCACTCCTCCACTTGCAGCTGCTGGATGACCTTGGGCAAGCCATAGTTCTGACAAGAGCTGTCCTTGAAAAAGAGCACTTTCTCTCAGAGCTCTCTCAGCCCCACCTACCTCGCAGGGTGTCTGTTGTGGGGAGGGGGAAGGAAAGGAGTTTGTAGGCTGCTTTGAGGCTCCGAGAGAAGGGCAGGGTATGAATCCAATCTCCTCCTCCTCCTTCTCCTCCTCCTCCCCCTCCCCCCCACTGGGCTATTCCAGCTGCTCTCATTGACTAATCCCCTGACGAATTTACAGCCAATGTCACAGTCACCCCTCCTCCCACACTCTCAGTCATCAGCCAATCACATCACACTTGTCTCCTTCTATCACTCTCCTTACATTACTGCCGTCACACTAAACATTTAAAGAAACACACACACCAAAAATGGAACCATTACAGTCACCCATTCAGGTTCATCCTGCCACACATTAAAAAACATCACTTCCTTTGTCTGGCACCAGGGAAACGCCAGACCACTCTATTGTTCCACAATGGACACCCCCAGCCCAACCGTCTAGCCCTGGCTTCTATTGTTAAAGCCAGACTCTGCCCCTCCGGAAGCTCATTGGTCACATCTAGGTCTTGCCCATCCTGATGTCACTTACCCCTGGGACTCGTCATTGGTCCAAGTAATCTATTGTTCTCACCTGAGAACAGCCCGCAAAACCTTCCATTGATCGGGATTATTTTCTAATGTCTATATCCATCAGGCACATGGTCTCAGGCCGTGTGCTTCTGCCCTGGTGCCAACTGGCAGTCCACCCCTAAACCTTTAGGGTTTGGGCCATGGACCCCTGCATGTCTGGACAGGTTGTATCACCTCTCTATAAGCTACCAATCACCTCTGCTTTCTTAGTTATGTATTGTGTGTGTGAATGTTTGATCATTGTTTGGTATGCTTGAGGATATTTAGTAAAGAAATCATTATTTTAGCCACCCAGTCTCTGTGTCTATTCCTGGGTTCTTGGGCATTCTAACTCCAGTATACACAGGTCTGATCCTATAGTTATGCCAACTGCTCATTAATATCATAAGCCCCTCAGTCTGTTATTAAGTAATAGAGCAATTTGGCTAACAAAGGCCCGAGAATCGTATTTCCCCCATATTAAAGGCAGCCTCTCTCTTAGATCCCGTTTCCCATTACTTTGACACTGACTGATATTTCACTGTGTTCCTAAAAGGTTTGTGGGCAAAATATAACTCTCCCATGAAGAGCAGCTAACACTGGTGGGAAATGTTGGCCCCGGGGGGACCTATTGCAGAAGGGGCATCTTCTCTGTTGTTGTGTAAATGCAGTCTTCCCCCTGCTTCCCCAGGAGGCGAATCATGTGCCAGATGGCTGGTAGGAGGATGAATCATGAGATAAATAAATGTTTATTTGTTGCCTACCCCGTGCTTAGGGCAGTCCCCCAGGGAGCCCCGGAACATGTCCTTCTGGGAAGACGAGGGGCAGGAGGGTTCCAAGAAGAGCCCCCCGGCATCCCCACCAAAAGACGATTCCCTCCGTTCTTTGCAGAAAGTCGCCACTGTTAAAACTGGTGTAGAAGTCAGGAGGAACGTGATTTTGTGTAACAGACGTGATCAGGGGCTAGGCTTGCTAAGTCCCCCCGGGGGGCGGGGGGCCCGTTCCCCGCCGGTGGTGGATCGGGCCCTGGGGGGAACCCCACCCCCAAAGTACGTGACGTGCACGTCACCCGGAAGTCCCTCGCAGCAGCAACAGGTAGGACTTGGCAACCCTATCAGGGGCCAAGGTGAGGGTTGCCGGGTCCCTCCTGGCAACCAGCAGGGGGTGGGGTGGGGGACTTACTGGGAGCAGCAGGGAACCTGATTAAAATCCCCAGCAATAATATGCACTGCCTCAGGATATTTATCTTGGTTGCTGCTTATTATTTTATACAAGAGTCCCAGTGCAGATTTTGCATTGGCATCTGGTGGTATGTAAACAGCAGTTGCCATGACAACAGTAAACTCTCTTGGAAGGTAGAGAGGCCTGCATTTAACAGTTAAAAATTCCACATCTGCGGAGCAGTGACTGGCTACAATCTTTGAGTCCGTACACCAGTTGTTGTTTACATATATGCAGAGTCCCCCTCCTTTGCTCTTACCAGAGTCCCCGCTCCTGTCGCAACGATGTGCGGTGCGACCGGCCAGTTCAATAGCCGCATCCGATATGGAAGAGTGAAGCCAGGTCTCAGTGAAAACCAAAACACAACAGTCCCCCACAAGCTTGTTCATTGTCACTTGAAGTTTTAATTCATCCAATTTGTTGCTAAGTGAGCGTACATTCGCAAGAAAAATGCTAGGAAGCGGTGGCTTGTTTTGGCTCCTACGTAACTTCACCAACACACCAGTCCGACAGCCTCGCCTTTGCCTTCTATCCCTGCGCCACCTCCTCTTCCTCCTCGCGGGGATGGCAATCCACGTGGAGCCCGGCGTCCTGGCTATCTCCACTGGTATGTCGTAGGAGTGAAGAGAGTCAGCTGTAATTGCCTTTTCACTCTGCATTCCCAGCATTAGAAGCTCCTGCCGGCTGTAGATATTATTCGCCCAGCAGCGTGTAACACAAACAAGTAGTAACTCAAACAAAAACAGCCATACAAAACACCGAAAGAGAGAGCACAAAGCCGCTGCGTCTATGCGCGCCGCCATCTTGAATCCATTAAAACACAATTAAAACGCTGGAGCATTATATCAAGTCAAACAAGAGCAAACTTATTTCTAATATAGCTTCGGTGGCCGTACGATTCCCATAACTTTTGTACCAGCTCAGGTCGCTCACTTATTATGGGGCGGGCACAGGCTAGAGCTGCGGTGGCTCAAGTGGTTAAGACGCTGAACTGCAGGCTGTGGAAGGTCAGTAGTTCAGCGGTTCAAGACCCGGGTGCCGCAAGACAGGGTGAGCTCCTGTCTCTAGTTCCAGCTCCTGCCAACCTAGCAGTTCGAAAGCAAGAAATTGCAAGTAGATAAATAGGGACCACTTCGGTGGGAAGGTAACAGCGTTCCGTGCGCCTTGGCGTTTAGTCATGCCGGCCACATGACCACGGACAGCGCTGGCTCTTCGGCTTTGAAACGGAGATGAGCACCGCAACCCTAGAGTCGGATTCGACTGGCTTTCGAGCAAGGGAACCTTTTACAGGCTAGAGATAACAATGGCAAGGCCAGGGCACAGGCTGGAGGTGAAAGATGGTGAAGATGGTAAAGCCAGGGCATAGGGACACTCCTCGGTGTATGATGCGGCTCTGACATATGTCTCAGGGTTCTTGTGAGGACAACCGTTGAGGAAAAGAGGGACCACATACACCACACAGAATTCCTTGGAGGAAATGGAGGTGTGTGAGAGATAGGGTTGCCTGGTACTCCCTGGCAACTGCTGGGTGGGTGGGAAACTGAGGCTTCTGTTGCTGGTGACACGGCAAAGTCACTTCCAGCGTGCACCAGGAGTGACATCAGGGGTCATTTCCTGTGGGAGCGCACAGGAGCGGAGCTCCGGCAGTAAGGAGCCCAGGGGGCACATGTAATAAGCCCCGCCCCCTGCTCCCAGCAGCCCTCAGTTGGGCCAGGAGGAGCAAGAAGCAGCCAGGTAAGTTGCAGAGCCCCCCCCCCGGCCCGCCTTCAGGTACAAGCTCTCCCTCCTCTGTGAGGACAGATCTGCGCGTTCCTCTCCCCTCCCATAGCTAGCAATCCAAAAGAGTCCAGTGGCACCTTTAAGACCAAGTTTTATTCAGGTACAAGCTCTCCCTCCTCTGCGAGGACAGATCTGCATGTCCCCCCCCCAATAGCTAGCAATCCAAAACAGTCCAGTGGAGCCTGAGCGGTGGGTGTTGCCTTCTGACACACTTCCGGTGATGTCAGGGGGCGTGGCATATGCAAATAAGTTATGCTAATGAGCTCCTGCACCTCTTTTTCTACGAAATGACCCCTGAGTGACATCATCATCTCACTGGCGACATGGGGATGCTCTGGTATTTGGGCAAAAACTCTGTGGTAGAAGCCATTTCTTTCCCATAGAGTTTTTGCCCAAACACTAGAGTATCCACGCTTTGCTGGTGATCTGATGACCTCACTTCCAGTGCATGCCGGAAGCGATGTTGTCACGTTGCTGGTGATAGAGGCCAACTTGCTGCTAGTAAGTTGCCCCACCCCTGTCAGGGGTCTGGGAACCCTAGCGAAAGAGAAGGATCATAAGAAAGTGGGATTGGAACTACCAGGTCTGTCCCTTGATCTCTGCATGTTCTGCAGAAAAGCTGGACAGGTCCTACACATGATGGTCATAGGAACATAAGAGACGCCAATGCTGGATCAGGCCAAAGGCCTATCCAGTCCAACACTCTGTGTCACACAGTGGCCAGAAATACGAGGTGCCATCAGGAGGTCCAGCAGTGGGGCCAGGACAATAGAAGCCCTCCCACTGTTGACCCCCCCAAGCACCAAGTCAGATCTATGTATGCAATCAGGCAGGCACTCTGCCTCTTACCAGGGTTAAAGGTAAAGGTTCCCTTGCTCGAAAGCCAGTCGAATCAGACTCTAGGGTTGCGGTGCTCATCTCCGTTTCAAAGCCAAAGCGCCAGCGCTGTCCGAAGACATTTCCGTGGTCATGTGGCCGGCATGACTAAACACCAAGGCGCACGGAACGCTGTTACCTTCCTACCGAAGTGGTACCTATTTATCTACTTGCAATTTCTTGCTTTCGAACTGCTAGGTTGGCAGGAGCTGGAACTAGAGATGGGAGCTCACTCTGTCTTGCGGCACCTGGGTCTCAAACTGCTGAACTACTGACCTTCCACAGCCTGCAGTTCAGCGTCTTAACCACTTGAGCCACCGCAGCTCCTTTACCAGGGTTACTGGTTGCATAAAGAGACACCACCTACATGCAACTTACATGCTTGTTGGGTCTTTTGCGCCTTCATCTGGACATGTGAATAACTCTCAGGAATTCCCCCCTAACCTCTCAATAGTCTTGTCTTGTCTCTGTGTATAAGAATATCATGCATTTAAGGCTGCTGAGTTAGTGCTAGTTTTATTATTTTTAAAAGGTCAGCACGGAATGTTCTCCTTGCGAAAGCCCTTCGGGGAAAATCCCATTCGGTGATCTCCAATAAAGGTGTGGGTTTCTGCTTCTGCTGTATTTTCTGGCTCATTCATCCAGCTTTCTCTCTCCTCTGCCCGCAGGGTGAATGTTCCCAGAAGTGCTATTACATATTCATCATCGAGACTGTCTGCGTGGCTTGGTTCTCGCTCGAGTTCTGCCTCCGGTTCATCCAGGCGAAGAGCAAATGCGAGTTTTTCAAGAGCCCCCTGAACATTATCGACTTCTTGGCCATCTCCCCTTATTACGCCTCCCTGGTCATCCTGGACGACGAATCCGCCGAGGCCGACAGCAGGCCGAGCGGAAACTCGTACATAGAGAAGGTGGGTCTGGTGCTACGGGTGTTACGTGCCTTGAGGATACTCTATGTTATGCGCCTTGCTAGGCACTCCCTGGGCCTACAGACGTTGGGCCTCACGATTCGGCGATGCACGCGGGAATTCGGCCTGCTCTTGCTGTTCTTGTGCGTGGCCGTCACCCTCTTTTCCCCCCTGGTCTACCTGGCCGAGAACGAATCCGGGAAAGTCTTGGAATTTACAAGCATCCCTGCCTCCTATTGGTGGGCTATCATCTCCATGACAACAGTGGGGTACGGGGACATGGTACCGAGGAGCGTTCCAGGCCAGATGGTGGCTCTCAGTAGCATCCTAAGCGGGATTCTAATTATGGCATTTCCGGCCACCTCGATATTCCACACCTTCTCTCACTCTTACTCGGAGCTGCGGAGGGAGCACGAGAGGCTGCAGTCTCGGCTAACGCGGCTAAAAAATGCCAATACATCCGTCGAAAGTGACACCCTCAACGAGAGTGAAAGCTTCATTTTGGAAACAACCATGTCCCCTGTCAAGTACGTTTATAAATGATGACAATAGCCTTGCTGCAAGATACTCTTATTTTTCTTTAAAGCAGTCTGCATACTGCAATGCACCAAGCGACAAGACCCTCCGAGGCCTGCAATTCAACCATTTGCAATGCAATTGCTTCTGCTATGGGGGGAAAAAAACCCGTACAAAGTCAGTCCGGGTGAATCCACCGCTTCATGCACATTGCTCAGAAGAAACAGATGCTTGGCGGGAGGATGCAGGATACAAAGGGGGGAGGGGGAAGCTGGCAAACCCTGATGTCAGGCAAGTTCTCGGTAGAAGTCTGACTCACTGGGACCTGCCAAGGGATGGGCCCTAAATGATCAGAGGCAGGGGCAGTTAAGGTTCACTTTCCCTTTCACCAGGTGCAGGGATGAGAAAAT
>NW_015168132.1:200695-201860 GCF_001447785.1 Gekko japonicus | reverse complement strand
TACTAGGAATCTTTTCTGTTAGACTCAAGTATTATCATTCAAATGTTACATTTTGTAATCAGCTTACTGATTGGCTGAATGGTTCTATCATACTTGTAACTTGCCTTGAGTCCCACTGAGAAAGAAGGACTGTAAATGAAAATAAATAGAATATTTCAGTCAAGATCCTGAGACCTGCAAGTGAAATGTCAGGGTGTTGCTCGATGGTGTTGTCATGCTTACATTTCAGGAGTGAGTATACAGACATATTGTCATCCTTTGTTCTGCTTATGATCTGTTTGGTAGATTCTATGAGTACACCTAATGTATTCTGCAGTGTGATTAATGTTTCTTTTCAAAAACAGCAAAATTGCTTGCATGACGTAGTGGCTAGAGTGACCCAGGTTTGAATCTCCACTCTACTATTGAAGCTCATTTGGTGACCTTTGGTCACTCACAACCTACTTCATGGGAGTGTTATGAGGCTAAAATGCAGGAGAACAATGTAAGCCATTTGGTCCTCATTGGAGAGAAAGACAGGTTACAAATGGAGATGATAACAACAACAACAGCAGCAATAAACTTTAGAGTAAAATTAACATTAAAATAAATGTGTTCTGCCTGAGCTTATATGTACTTACTTAGGAGTAATTCCCACTGTGTTCAATGGGTCTTTTACCCAGGAATACTTGCATTACATTACACCTAAACAACATTTCTTGAACATACAGATGGTGGGGGGAAGCAACCTACATTCTTTCCCCTTGGAAACTAACCACGTTAGTCTAGTATAGACTACAAAATTAGGCACTGTTAATTTGGCACAGGAACATCCTCCTCCAAGTAGTAAAGCAATTAATCAGAAGCAAAACTCGAGAATACAAAAGTAAGCAAATAATTCAAACTAATTAACATTTGCTGATGGAATGTGTACCTGTCATAACTAATAAGGATATTAAAAATAACTAGCAGTTAATTCAATTGCTATTCCCTTTTTTACTCTGCATTCACCACCTGCTTAATGTTAGCAAGATAAGCCCCCAGAGCAAGACACCAAAGGCAAGGCACACAGGGACGACTGTCTGCAGCAGTTATGAAATACTTTAGCCTATTATAAGAGAAAAGTGATTAATAAAACAGTTTGCTAGAAAATGGGAAAGAAAAAGTTGCTTTAAATGTAGGCAAA
>NW_015168132.1:192781-200174 GCF_001447785.1 Gekko japonicus | reverse complement strand
GAGTGTCTCCAGGTCCCATTTGGAGGTTGGCAACTCTACGCCTGGCAGTAGTCTAGGGTCGCCAGGTCCCCCCTGATTTGCATGACTCACCTAGCCTCAGCTGCTTGCTACCATTCATCAGCAGCCACCCTATGAAAGCCAGTGAGGTGCAGCAGTTAGAGCTTCAAAGTAGGGTCTGCAAGACCCAGGTTCAGATCCCCATCTTGTAGTAGAAGCTGACTGCGTGATTTTGGACCAGTCACATATTTCAGCCTAATCAACCTCACAGGGTTGTTGTGCAGATAAAAAGGAGGAGGGAATAATGAAAGCTGCTTTGGTGCCCACTGTGGAGAAATACTGTAATTTTCCTAGGTAGAGGCTGGGGGGTGGAGATGGAAAGCAGAAGACAGAGAGGCAGATAAAGGTAGGTTGGCTGTTGGGTGGGAAGGAAATAGGGTTGCCAACTCCAGGTGAAGGGGTGGAGCCTGAAGATGGTGGGATTTGAGGAGGGGAGGAACTTTGGACTGCTGTAATGTCATAGACTCCACCCTCCAGCCATTTCCTCCCTGAGAACCACCACTGCCAGCCTCCGGGTGAGGACTGGAGATGTTGTGTCCGTTGGCCGCCACCAGGAGCAAGCGAATACCCCAGAGCTTGACTCTGGAAGAACAATGGGGACTAGGCTCCTGGTCTCTCCACGGAGGGACCAATGGGACGTTGGCAGAAGATTCAAACCCACCAATGGAACCTAGGGAGTGTCCCCAGTTGTGTACATAGTTGGCCCACGGGCCGTTTCCCTTGTCCTTGTTGGGTAGCAGTGAAGCGTGCAGGATGCTATGCGAACCGCAGCGGCCTAGCCATGCGGTTAAAACACACTACACAATAGTGGCGACGAAGGTGGGATCTAGGGCTAGGCCATCCCGGCCGCCGAACGGCGTCTGAAGGCACACAGCTCCACAGCTGACCAATGAGCGAGTCGACCGGAGAAACCGATCCCACCCAGCAGGCCCAAGCGTCGGCTCCAGCACCAGCCCCATCGAGCGCGATGGCAACTGTGTCCGGTCCAGGCCTGCTGCTGCCCTTCGACACTGCGCACCCACAAAACTGGGGTGCCTGGGTACGTGGTGTGAAGTCCGCGCTCGCTTTCTACAAGGTGACGGACGATGCGCAAAAGAGAGGGTTCCTCCTCGCCTCCTGCGGAACCAATGTTGTGGCCCTAGCCGAGGGACTACTTTCCCCGACGGACTTGGATGCCTGCTCGTTCGACCAGATCGTCAAGGCAGTCCAAGACCACTACGCTCCAAAGCCATCGGAGATTACCTGTCGGTTGGCGTTCTACGACCAGAGCCAACTCACCCGGGAAACAGCCGCGGACTTCCTCACGGAGTTCCATCGCTTGGCCACAGATTGCAACTTCGGGGCGCACCTCGACGAGACCCTCCATGACCGTTTCGTCGTGGGACTGAGGGAGCAGAAGCTCAAGCGGCGGATTGCGGAGAAGGGGGACGTCACCCTCGCCACGGCCCTATCGTCCGCCATTGCCTGGGAACGGACACACCCAGCCTCGACCGCGGCCCAGCAAGTTGAGCTGGATGACCCCGAGGAGCAAGAGGCCCATCGAGCTTCCACAGGCCCCAAGCATTACTCTCCCAGGCAGGAACGTCCCCGTGCCGCAGGTGCCGACTGTGCAAGCTGCGGGGAGAAGCACGAGAGGAAGTCCTGCCAGTTCCACGACGCAATCTGCCGAAACTGTGGGCGGACCGGCCACATCGCTCAAGGCAAAGAAGGCACCGCCATCGCGTTGCCGAGCGGAAGCACACTGTGAGGACGCCAAAGGGGCCGAAGACCTTTACCACCTTACCCAGACGACAAAAAAGGTACTGCTACTACCCGGCAAATCACCCACCCCTAAAATTATGGCCACCGTAACAATAGAGGGGTCCCCTTGCACCATGGAGATAGACTCGGGCTCGGCGGCCTCCATCATTTCCGAGGCCACGCTGAGTTGCTTATGCCCACAGGGGGGACCCCGGTTGTGCCCATCCCCGGTGACGCTCATGGACTCCCAGAGGAACCGGGTACTGATAAAAGGGGTTGGGACGTTTTGGGTGCAATATGGGAAGTTCAAGAGCCAGCTAGACTTAATCGTAGTTAAGGGAGACCTGGTCAGCTTGCTGGGTCGTGCCTGGTTCGAGCCCCTGGGAATCTCAGTAGAGGGAGTTCAGCTTTGCATGGCCCAAGACTTCAAAGAGATATGCAGGGAGTTTCCCGCTGTATTTGATGACTCCCTGGGCCAATATACGGGCCCCCTGGTGTCCCTGCGGCTAGACCCCAAGGTGGCCCCCATTCTCATGCGTGCCAGGACAGTTCCGCTGTCGGTCAAGCCCAAAATTGACACAGAACTTGATCGCCTTGTAGCTCAAGGCGTCCTGGAACCGGTCTCCCATGCGGTGTGGGAGACCCCAATAGTTGTGGTCGAAAAGCCGAATGGGGCGGTCCGCATCTGCGCGGACGATAAATGTACACTGAACAAGGCGCTACAGGACCACGCATATTTGGTTCCTGTGGTTAGCCACGTACTGGCCACCTTGGGAGGGGCGAATATCTTTGGTAAACTGGATCTCGCCCAGGCTTACCAGCAGTTGCCGGTAGACGAGGCGACTGCCGAAGCGCAAATGATTGTGACCCACCAGGGGGCGTTCCGGGTCAAGAGGCTGCAATTCAGGGTGAGCGTGGCACCGGGGCTATGCCAGCAATTGATGGATTCTCTCCTTAAAGGAATCCCTGGCATCACCCCGTTCTTTGGTGATGTTCTGATTGCCGCTGCCACGCCGGCCGACTTCGCAGACCATCTCCGCACAGTGTCGGCTGGGGGTGCCATCTGAGGACTTTCTGGGGTTCACTGTGGATGTGGAGGGCCTCCACCTGACCAGGGACAAAGTCAAAGCGATCGTGGAAGCTCCGCCCCTGAAGTCCAAAGCCGAGCTACAGGCGTTCTTAGGGATTCTCAATTTCTATCACGCTTTTTTGCCCCACAAGGCGGCGGTAGCAGAACCTCTACATCACCTTTTGGACAAGCAGGCCCCCTGGGTTTGGGGGCCCCACCAGGCTGCCGCGTTTCGTAACGTCAAGGAACTATTGATTTCAAACTTGGTCCTGGCCCATTTTAATGAGGCTCTGCCAGTGGTTTTGGCATGCGATGCCTCTCCTTATGGCGTTGGGGCAGTGCTGGCATTGGGGCAGTGCTGGCCTCTTCCGGATGATCGGGAGGTCCCTGTGGCTTATTACTTGCGCACCCTATCTGCAGCCGAGCGGAACTACACCCAGATAGACCGCGAGGGACCTGCCATTGTGGCAGGGGTCAAGAAGGGGTCAAGAAGTTCTGGTGAACCTCCGACACAGCAAGAGCGTCAGGCCGAGATATGTAGAGATCTTTTTTAAATGCCCAGGAAGAGAGAGATGAGATAGGAAGAGAGGAAGAGAGAGAAATCCAACTCTGCCCATTAGACAAAGCGGCATCAAGATCTGAAGTGTCAATAAGTATGACAGATAACCGTCAAGACCTCCAAGCTCCGCCCAGATGTTTGCAGAACGGAAGTATATGTTTTGATAAAGAGGAGAAGCTTAACCAGATTGATGAATCAAACTGACTAAGAACAGCTCCGGGTGAAATTCCCACAATAAGACTAATCAATCTCCGATAATGACAGCTGGTGTAACCGTCCCTACTGCTTATACCCATTCGATAGCGCGACCCATTAAAACTTTTACTTTGAATTGTAGAGGCCTTAATGCAAAAATTAAAGCTAAGAGAATTCTTCGTTTATTTACAACCTCTTGCGCAGATATAGTTTTCTTGCAAGAGACCCATCTCAAAAACGACATATTCCCTGTACATTTTCATGCTCCTGGGTCCTCCAAGGCTCGGGGGGTGGCGATCCTGTTTTCCGCACGCTTTCGGGTTGTTGTTGAAAGACAACTCCTAGACTCTACGGGCAGATTTCTATTTCTTAACATCCATATCGATGATGACCCATTCACTATTGCGTGCATTTATAGCCCTAATGTTGGCCAGCTGAACTTTTTAGACAATACGTTGTCTCTCCTCCGGAAATTTAGTTCCGGTCCTATACTCCTGGGGGGCGACCTCAACTTGGTTTCAGACCCGGGGTCGGATCGATCAAATAAGAAGAGCTCCCAACTACATCATTGTGTCCCTAATCTTAGGCGGAAGGGGTTTGCCCACTTGCTTCAGAAATACAAGCTTACGGATACCTGGTGGCACTTGCACCCTGATGAATGGGATTACTCTTACTACTCAGCACAGTACCAGTCATACTCTAGGATCGATTATTTACTATTTTCTTCGATTCTAGCACCCAATTTGTTGTCCACGACCATAGGGCCCAGAGTATGGTCTGATCATGCCAGTCTCGACTGCTGCCTTTGTTTGCAAAACACCCAAAGAAAGAGACCAAGGTGGAGGTTGAACACCAATTTACTATATCTGGAGCCAATGCGTACTGAGCTGGAAAAAGAAGTCAAATTGTATCTCGAAAACAACATGGAATGCGGGCTTCCGGTTTGGCTCCCGTGAATGGCAGATGCATCCTCGGGTCGCTCCCGAGGGTGTCTTGCCCGCCCGCGGTGGAGAAGGGAATCCGCGCAAGCGGAGACCCGAACGAGCACCTCAGGAAGAGAGGAGCTCGGATCCTTGGCGCTTTAGGGCGTACTAGGGGGGAGTCTCTCTTTCGGCCAAGAGGTCGGAGACCGAGGCTCCCGCCATGCCCTGCCCCAATGGACCTTGCTGTGTGAGTGACCCCGTTTACGGGGTTTAGCGGAGCCACCAGACGTCACCGAGTGATAAGCGACCATCCAAAAAAATGGAAAAAGAAAAGATCGGCTTAACTGTGAGTTGTCAAAATGCAGAGAAAAAGAACTAAAAGCGCTTCCCCCCCCCCAGCAAAAAAGACGAGGAGGTTGATCCTCTAACTTCATAAGCGAGAAAGTAAAGGAGGGGGGGAATGGACTGAGCGGATAGTAGTGATTTCCTTTGATGTATTTGAAATGAAGCATGAAAAAGTTTTGTTTCTCTGGAGCATGCTTTAAGAACTTTATTAAAAGTAAACAAAAAAACAAGATGTCGGAGCTGGGTAAAGACAAGCGGAGAAGAAGGGAGGAACTTCCGATCTGGGCGTTTGCTTATGGGTGAGAACCGGCTGCTTACTGCCTGGATTGTTTATTGCTGTGAATCTGACGGGGAATTGTGAAAGGAGAAAAGTTGAACTGTGACAGCGAGAAAGTGCCTGGCAAGCGCTTTTAAAAGTCAACAGTTGCGGAGGAGGTTTCAGCGGAAAGATTGGGAGCGTATAAAAGCGAAATCGAATTTAAATACCATTCTCAAAGCTGGAACTCTCCTGAAATGGCAAGAAAGAAAGAGGATTTATAGCATATGAACTGAAAGTGTTAATAGCGACCCGAAGGAGGATGGGGAAAAAAGCCGGAAGGAGAAGAAAACAGACGAAGCTCCTCCATGTTAACGGGAGTGAAAAAGAAACCAGCACGCATAGAAGCGGTTCTGAAGGCGCCCGGAAGAAGCTTTTTAACAGAAATTCAAAGGAACATTACTAACATACTAACATAGATAATACCTATAACCGGACTGAAAAAAGAAGTTTGACTGCTCACAGAAGAAGCCTAAGAAGAATGATTGGACATTACTAACAGTTTAATTTACCAGTTAATATATCACTCAGCTTTCTCTTTCTCCCACTATATACCCTCCCAATTTTTCTATTTTAAGCGAAATACCTCTCCTTTTTAGGAGAGTCAATAAAACCTTTATATATATATATAAAAAAGAAAACAACATGGAATGCGGAGTGCCCTCCCATATGATGTGGGACGTGATGAAGGCAGTGGTAAGGGGGAAGGCGATAGCCATCACAGCTTCCTACAGGAAAAAAAAGGAAAAACTCAGATCAGATTTGCTGGGGACAATTCAACGTCTGGAACATCAGCACAAATCCACCTGTAGTCCAATAATCTACAAGCAGCTTCTGGCGGAAAGGAAAAAACTCGAAGCCCTCGAGGTCAACCAGATTCAAAACAACCTTCTTTTCTTGAAGCAGCGTTACTGGTTACGCAGGCCCAAACAACTGAAATTGCTAGCATGGAAGGTGAAGCAGACTAAACTATCCCATCAAGTGCAAGCAATTCGAAATCGGCAAGGTGTCAGAGTCACCCAGACCCCAGAAATCCTAGAGACTTTTCGTGAATATTATGCCTCCCTCTATACATCTTTTAATCCAAGACATGGAGATATCACAACTTTTTTACAGCAGCATGTCCCTGGTAAACGCCTCCAGGAAGAACATGCGAAGATTTTGGATGCCCCTACCACCACCGAGGAAGTCTTGTGCATAATTAAGTCTCTTAAAAATAATAAATCTCCCGGGAATGACGGCCTCCCAGCTGAATTCTATAAACAATATTTGTATTACTTGGCCCCCCTTCTTACGAAAATGTTTAATGATATACTCACCTTTGGGATCATTCCACCATCATGGAATGATGCCACCATCGTTGTGATCCCTAAAAAAGACCGAGACACTACTAACGTCAAATCGTATAGGCCCATTTCATTGTTAAATCAAGATTATAAGATATTTGCAGCACTGCTGACTAGGAGGCTCAACTTTATTATTCCCCAATATATCCATACGGATCAAACGGGGTTTATTCCTAACCGCGATATAACGGATAACATCTATAAAACCTTGGACCTGATACATTTTTGTAAATCATAAAATGTTGGCCCGTCGTTGTTGCTATCATTAGACATCGAGAAGGCATTCGACCAGATGGAGACGAAATACCTTTTCACTCTACTGGACCATCTGGGAGTTGGTCCCAACTTTCGGAGGGCTACCCAGTCGATCTACGACCATCCTATGGCGACAGTCCACCTGAATGGTATGTCTTCTTCTGGGTTTCCTATATTGTGAGGGACGAGGCAAGGGTGCCCGCTTTCCCCCTTGCTGTTTGCACTGGCGCTAGAGCCTTTGGCTGAGGCTTTACGGGCAGACCGGGATTTTTAAGGCATACAAATACAGGATAACCACTATACGCTTAGCTTATTTGCTGACGATATGGTGCTGTATATGGTGAACCCTGGTACCTCACTTCCTGCTGTAGAAAGGATCCTTGATTGTTTCCATCAAGTTTCAGGCCTTAAGACGAATAAAGACAAGTCGTTGATCTTCCCGCTTTATATCTCCAGTGCAGAAGAAGCAAGGTTAAAAGAGTCTTATCCATATTTTTGGGTAAAGGACACATGGACGTATCTGGGAGTGAAAATCTTTTTACACCTTACAAACTTGGCCAAGGTAAACTTGGAGGACCTTAATGTTTT
>NW_015168132.1:192207-192376 GCF_001447785.1 Gekko japonicus | reverse complement strand
CTAGAAGATCAGGATATAGTGAGCTTTTACAGGCATCTCTCGGGGCTTGGGATCGACCTAAAACTTACCTGGTCTCTCCACATTCACCATTGCAGACGTTTTTGGGCCAGAGTTGGTTTTGTCCAGGGGAAGATCTTTCGGCTTATCACTGCTGGAGAAAGCAAGGCCT
>NW_015168132.1:187570-191471 GCF_001447785.1 Gekko japonicus | reverse complement strand
GTTGCGCCCTCCAATTCCAACTGCAACCCTCCTTGTTTCTCCTGAATTATTGGAGCCATCCCGCCCACAATGACTTATGAAAGAGCTAATAGAATTATGTCTTGCGGCTGCTAGGAATGTTATAGCATTTCATTGGAAATCTAAGACGCTGCTACTGAGCGATTGGTATCTGAAATTGTGGGACTTTTTTCTACAGGATAAAGTTTCCACTAGTATCCTTCGATCTGAAAATCAACCTGTCCCTGACAATCTCCAAGAAAAATGGATGCCCCTCTTAGAAGCGTCAGCAGCACATAAAATCGACACTTCCTTGTTTGCTCTGCATAAACATCAAGATTTGCTTTCCTATTTTTAACAGCTCTTTTAAATTTTAATTTAAAAAAAATTGTAACAGGACTGTTTATCATATTTCTGCCCACTTGATCTTCAATACAAGCTCCACAATCAATTATTGCTGGCCTACCATCTGTCTTTTACTCAGGAAAAAAAAGAAGTTCCACGACTTCGTCTACGGCTGGCCTTTCACAATCGCCACGGATCACCGATCGCTACTCGGACTTTTTGTGCCCGATCGCAGGACGCCTCAGGTCATTTTTCCAAGGGTCTTGCGCTGGCCCATCTTTTTAGCGGCCTACGACTACACGCTAAAACACCGCCCCGGGAAAGCCATGGGCCACGCAGACGCTCTAAGCCGTCTTCCCCTTCTGGATGTGGTGGAAGACCCGGCCCCAGCCCACCTTGTCCTTCAGATGGAAGGCCTGCCAGAGGCCCCGCTGCAAGCTGCAGACATTGCTCACCGCTCGGCCAGGGACCCCGTTATATCCCAGGTGCTGGGCTGGGTGGTGAGGGGATGGCCGGGGAAGCCCGAAGACCCCGAGTTCACGGCGTTCACGGCCCGCCGGGAGGAGTTGTCGGCACACAAAGGCTGCCTGCTGTGGGGTGACAGGGTCGTGGTCCCCAGCATCCTCCGGAAAAAGGTTCTCGAGGCCCTACATGAAGCGCATTCGGGCATCGTGAGGATGAAAGCCCTCGCCCGGAGCTACGTCTGGTGGCCAGGCATCGACACGGAAGTAGAGGCTTGGGTGAAACGTTGCGAGGCCTGCCAGGACATCCGACCCAGCCCACCGGGGGCGCCGGCTCAGTCATGGGAATCCACCCGAACAGGCCATTCCATGGACTGTTATTCCTGGTAACGGTGGATTCCTACTCGAAGTGGTTGGAGATAAGCCCCATCTCTACAACATCCACTAAAGCGACCATACGCGCCCTCAGGAAGATTTTCACCACCCATGGCCTTTCGGACATCATCGTCTCGGACAACGGGACGGCGTTCACATCTGAGGAGTTCCAGCAGTTCCTCAGCAGCAACCTGATCAAACACATCAGGTCGGCGCCGTTCCACCCAGCAACAAATGGCCAGGCGGAACGCATGGTCCGGACAGCTAAGGAAGCGTAGAGCCGCCTGACATAGGGTGACTGGGAACGTCGCATCACCTGTTTCCTCTTGGCGCAAGGGACTACGCCCAACCCAGTAAGTGGCCGCTGCCCAGCCGAGCTTCTAATGGGCCGGAGGCCCACCACCTTGCTGGACCGCTTGCACCCAGACCGGGCGCCGGAGCCACGGAACGGTCAGGAGCAGAGAGAAGCACCTCGCAGGTTCTTCCCAGAGGACCCAGTCTACGTGAGGAATTTCGGAAGAGGACCGGCCTGGCTCGCTGGCCGCATCATCCGTCCCACGGGCACCGTGATGTACGAAGTGTCAACGGAATGCGGGCAGGTCCTGCGGCGGCACATCGACCAGCTCTGTAGACGCATACACCCAGAGCACCCGGACGAGGAAGAACCGGAGCAACGGGCAGCCCCCGAGCGGAGCTTACCAGAAGACCCGCGCCGGACGCCACCACGGAAGGCAGCCCAGACCCGGCCACGGTTCCCCCGGCAGCTGTAGAAGAGACCCCAATGACGGGTGCTCTGGAGTCAGAGGGGCTGGCACAGCAGACGCCTCCCAACTTAGGGGACGGGCCCCCCGGGACTCCAGTACCGGCCCCCAGATGGTCTGCCAGAGTGCGGTGGTCCCTGTCATACCTCAAGGACTATGTGACCTAGGGGGCGGTCTGAACTATGGGGGGAGGGATGTTGTGTCTGCTGGCCGGCACCAGGGGCCAGCGAATACCCCAGAGCTTGACTTTGGAAGAACAATGGGGACTAGGCTCCTGGTCTCTCCACAGAGGGACCAATGGGACGTTGGCGGAAGATTCAAACCCACCAATGGAACCTAGGGGGTGTCCCCAGTTGTGTACATAGTTGGCCCACGGGTCATTTCCCTTGTCCTTGTTGGGTAGCAGTGAAACGTGCAGGATGCTATGTGAACCGCAGCAGCCTAGCCATGCGGTTAAAACCCTCTACACAATAGGAGATCACAACAGAGATCAATTCCCCTGGATAAAATGGCTGTTTTGGAGGGTTGTGTCTATGGCATGAGGCTGCTTGCCACCCCAAGCCTCACTGTCCTAAGGCTAAACCCCCAAATCTCCAGGAATTTTTCAACCTGGAGCTGGCAGCCCTAAGGTGAATTGATCTCTGTAGCTGGGAGATCCGTTGTGATTCCCAGACCGCTGCCACTGCTGCTGTGGGGGGGGGAGAGGAAGCAGGTGGGTGGCTAGGAGCACTGCCACCACTGCTGCTGCTGCTCTGCGGAGTGGGGGAGGAAGCAGGCAGGAGGCTGGAAGAGTGATGGGGGCAGAAAGAAAGAATGATGAGGTGGGGGCAGAAAGAGAGAGAAAGAGTGATGAAGTGGGGAGGCAGAAAAACAAAGAGAAAGATGACAGGTCAGAAAGAGAGAGGAAGTCACATGCATGGAGGAGAAATAGAAAGTAAGAAAAGGGGGGCAGAAGGGAGAAATAGTGTGAGAGAGGTAGGGGGTGAGGAGAGGAAGCAAATGTATGACGAATGAGATAACCATTCCGCAAGTTTCTTGCGGGTCTCCACTTGTAAAGAATATGCAAGCCATTTCTCAAAAAGGTTGAATAATTCAGAGGTTGAAATAAAAAATATTTAAGTGGATGAATTAAAGTGATTTTAGCTCACAGACATTAACAAGGGTGTTACCTGAGTCTCTTATTCCATTGTGATCTTTTAAAGGTCTCTGTTCTTTAATGGCACATCAGGTATTATTTAATATTTGCTTGCTTCACTGACTACATTTTTCCCCCACAAAACTTTTCATTTTGGATATAATAGCACATTTAACATTTACTTTCACTTAACAAATACCCTTCTTTCCCTTCCCTCCCTCCCATACTAGTGGCTTCCCGCAGTGCTCTACCCTTTTTCCCTTTGAATTTCTTATACTAGTTTCAACATTCTAGATTCCATTATAAGATAACATTTCTGTCAGTATTGTTCTAAATACAGTAAGTTATGCTTCACATCCCAGTTCTCCTCTAAATAGTCCTTAAACTCTTTCCAATCTTCAAAAAATTCTTGGTCTTCTTTGTTGTTCAATTTCCTTGTTATTTTGTCCCTTTCTGCCATAAATAACACTTTTTGTATCCAATCTACAATCTCAGGTGTTCTCTCTTGCTTCCAACATTGTGCATACACCATTCTTGCCGTTGTTATCAGATACCAAAACATGGTCTTTTTTTGTACATTTAACTCTTCTAACTTCAAACCTAGCAATAAAATCTCTGGTTCTTTTTTAAATGTACAGTTAAACATTTTCTGTATTTCACAATGAACTTTTGACCAGAAATCTATCGCTTTTTCACACGTCCACCACATATGATAAAATGAGCCCTCATGTTTTTTTACATTTCCAACACTTATTTTACATATTTTGGTTCATATTTGCTATCTTTTTCAGTGTCATATACCATCTATACATCATTTTATAGCAATT
>NW_015168132.1:167132-186630 GCF_001447785.1 Gekko japonicus | reverse complement strand
CTTTGCTCTGTATAGATCGCTTCAATAACATTCTTAAAAGGTTGTCCAATCTCCATTTTATCAAATACCTGGAACATAAACTCCCAATTTAAGTTGTCAAAGGCTTTTTCTGCATCAACAAATAAAAAGGCCACTTCTTTCTCCGGGTGTTTATCATAATACTCAATTGCATCCATTACTATCCTTAGATTGTCTCTTATTTGTCTATTCGGTAAAAATCCTGCTTGTTCCTCAGAAATCGCATTCTGTAAATAACTTTTCACCCTTTCCGCGATAATTTTGGCAAATATTTTATAATCATTATTCAGGAGAGAAATTGGTCTGTAGTTTTTAACACTGGTTAAGTCTTGAACTTCTTTTGGAATTAAAGCAATGTTTGCCTCTTTCCATGTCTCTGGTATTACTTTCGTGTCTCTTATATCATTTGTAAGCAGTTCCAGAGCTGGAACCAACTCTTCTTTCATCTTTTTGTAAAACTTGGCCGTTAATCTGTCCGGTCCTGGAGCCTTTCCCGTCTTTGTATCTTCTATTGCTTTAATTATCTCTTCTCTTTGAATTTTCCCATTCAACATTGCTTTAAAATCTTTGTTTATCTTTGGCAAAGAAACATTATCTAAATATGTTTTAATCTTCTCTAAGTCCATTTTTTTGCCTTGAAACAGTCTTGCATAATATTTTTAAAAAGCTCTTTTGATACCTTTAGGGTCAACGTATTCCTTTCCATCTTCAATTATTTTGTTAATCATTCTCCTCTCTCTCCTGTTTTTTAGTTGCCAAGCCAGGAATTTCCCCGGCTTGTTTGCTCCCTCAAAAGACTTCTGCTGCAATTTTTTCAAATTCCAATACATTTCTTGATTCAATGACACATTTAATTGTCCCGTAACAACTGCAGTTCTTTGATTATTGTCTTCTTTCCAGGTTTTTTCTTTAACTCATTTTCTTTTTGAGTTATTTTTTCTAACACTTCTGATTGTTTTAAAAATTATCTTTTTTCTGTTTTACATTTTGTGATATAAGTATTCCTCTCATTACTGCTTTATATGCATCCCATACTACCTGTATCGACGTTCCTTGATTCAAATTCTGTTGGAAAAATACTTGGGTCTCTTTTCTTAAAATGTCCAATGTTTATTTCTTATCCAGCAAATCCTCATTGATTCTCCAAGAAAATTGTTTGTCCTTTTCTATCGATTTCCATATCATCGGGTTATGATCCGAATCACTTCTTGGAAATAATTCAATTTTATGTGTCTTCAAAACCATTTCTTCTGTCATCCAAATCATATCAATCCTGGAAAAAGAGCTATGCCTATTTGAATAAAAAGTAAAATCTTTAACAGTCGGGTTCCATTTTCTCCATACATCCTCCAATTTTTCTTGATCTATCAACTTAAAAAAACTTTTTGGCAATTTTCCATTTTTTTCATCTCCTCTGTTAGACTGTCTATCCAATTTGTTGTTCACCGTACCATTAAAGTCTCCTGCCAATATAGTTTGTTCGTAGCTCCACTGGTGTTCCATCAAATCTTTTAAAAAAAATTCTTTCGCTCCGTTAGGTGCATATACATTCACAATTAAAGTTTTCTTTTGATGCAATACAGCTTCCACCCTTATAAATCTTCCTTCTGAATCCTTAAAAATTTCTTTTGGTTGAAACTCGTTTTTTACATAGATTACTACTCCTCTTTTCTTTTTCGAAGATAGGGAATAGAATTCTTCTCCAAGTGATTTATTGATTAAAAATTTAGAGTCCCGCTGTTTAATATGAGTTTTTTGTAAACAAATTATATTACACTTTTGCTTATCTATCCAATGTTTGACTCTTCTTCTTTTATTAGGTGAGTTAAGTCCATTCACGTTCCATGATAAAAATTTGTACTCCATTGTGTTTCGTTTTATAATGCACCAAAATCTTCTAAATTGTCCACTTTAAACCTAAAGAGATCTTCAACAGATTTGATTACATGTCTGCCACCTTTGTAGTTGAATGACAATCCTTGCGGTATCTCCCAGCGAAATCTGATATTCAGTTGTTTCAGCTTGTCTGCCAGTTTTCTATATTTCCTTCTGTCTTGCAAAATTGTTCTGGGTAGCTCTCTCATTATCATTATTTTCTTTCCTTCACTTTCTAATGGGTGCGTAAACTGTTTTTTAAAGATATCCTCTTTCATTTTGGTGGTGACAAATTGCACAACTACATCCCTAGGTAAAAAAATTTTTCTGCTACTCTTGAGTTCACTCTATATATCAAATCAAATTCATGGTCAATTTCCCCATCATCTTCTTCCAGATATTCAGTCAATGCTTTGATTATGATTTCCCTTATGTTTTCATTCAGTTTTTCTTCTATACCTCTAAATCTTAGGTGGTTCTGCATCCATCTATATTCCATCATTGCTTCTGTTCTTCTTAGTTCCTGAGTCATTGAATCACATTTCTTATCTGTTTTTTGTACTTTTTCTTTCATCTCTGTCGTTTTTGTTGCCATACCTTGGACTTCTTTTTTGACTTCTTCCACTTCTTTTTTAACCAGCGCTATTTCAGACGTGACCAGTTCCTTAATTGCTGTTATATTCTTTTCTTGTACCTCTTCTAGTTGTTCCAGATGTTTCTGCGTCTGCTTTTGCATTTCAGTCTCCAACTGCTTTCCCAGAGATTGTATTGCCTCCGTCATTCTTCTCTCCATTGCTTCAATTGCTGCCTGCCACTCTTTCTTCTCTTTAGTAGCCATTCTCGGGCTTGACGCTGATGCTGCCCTCAGCCTTTTTGGTTCCGTTTTGAAGTTTAAAAATTTTATAACAAAATCCAAAAATTTCTCCCTCTGATCAATAGTTCTATGTGCGCTTGATCGATTCGCCCTATTTTTGCTTTTTCTTTAATGGATTTAGAGTCCAAAAACTTTAATTTGAATTCAAGTCCTCCACAAAATGTCGGGCGCAGTTTTTCTATGGTTTTCTGGCTAGAGTAGGCTGATCTTCACCTTGTATTGCCCTTCCGGTCGCTTGTTTGCTCTTCCGGTCCTCCGTTTGTTAATACCGATCAATTTCCGGTTTCGCGGCTCCTGTCTAGGCGATGCATCTCTTAAACTCACTTCCTGTCGAACTCCAATCTTTGTGGCACCGGTTTTCCAACTCGCGCGATATCTCGCAACAGTTTTGATTCTTAATGGCAGCCTTATCTTACTCTCAACCACAGGAATGATCAACAAAGTCAGATTTTTGCTGTTTTAGTGGTTAAGATCAAGTCTTTTTTTCTCCGAAAAAGGATTACTGGGTTTAAAATGCTCTTTTACGCTCAACCGCTCAGTCCAAATCTCATCAAAACTCGATACTGGTAAGCAAACAGTCTTTGTTATCTTGCACGCTTAAATTGGGTGTTGCACTGCTTCTTTAAAAAAGATTACTGTACCTCTTCTTCAAGAAATTGGGTGATGACGGATTTATGCTGGTAGTCCAGCTCGATCGGCTCCTGTAGTGCTGCTTCGCATACGCCCGCATTGCAGAAGGAGTTCAAAGCATGCCACAAGCCTCCTCCAAGGCTTAATCACACCGATCTCTACTTCTACTTGGGCACCACTGCTTGCTGGTCACCCCCCCCCACTGGGGGCTGCTGCGTTGGGCTATAGCTAGCCCAAGCTGTCAAAAGGAGCCGTCGCCCACCCCGAGCTATTAAGGGATGCGTTAATTCGCCATCTTAGCCCGACCGGAAGCCCCCGCTTCACTGACTACATTAAAAAACAGCTGGATCAACTGATGCACTCTTTGTACCAACTTCTGTGAAGATGGAATAGGGTGCAGAATGCATCTGTGGTTGGTAATATTTATTTATTTATCACACTTGTATCCCGCCCTCCCCGCAAGCAGGCTCAGGGCGGCTAACAGTATTTGGTACAATGCACCAAATCGTAAAACAGTTAAAACAAACAAAACAGTTAAATAATTTACAATTAAAATGCTCACAGTTTTAAATCACAGCGGCGGACCATATAATACTGCACCCAAGGTTCTCAGTCTCTGGGCTCCAGATGGTGATTTCATGGCTGCAGCCACCGTCTGCAGTGATCTTGGATCCCTGGAACATGAAGTCTGTCACTGCTTCCATGACTTCCCCTTTTGTTTAAAACAAAAATCATCCACAACAATTTAGATGTTCTTTCTGCCTCATGAACCTGCAAAATGACACTTCAGTGGTGCTGAAATGCGTATCTTTGAAACTTTAGAAGTAATAATGAGACCATCAACTAGTTAGATCAATGGTGGCCAGAAATACAGGCAGTTCATTGTCCAGACTGACATGAGTGCTGGGCCAACATGTTCTTTTGCAGCCAGAAAATCTAGCAGGCAGGCAGCAGATGAACAGAAATGGTACTAACAGGACAGAAATAAGAACTAAATTAGAGAAAAGAAATACAACAACAACAACAAAGATAAGCAACATGAGGATAGGCATGGGGGGGGGACACAGGTAAAGAGGGCTGTCTGTTAATTCTGTAGCACAATCCAGCAGCTTCATATCAGCTGCAGCCTGAAACTCCAAACCAACCTCTATACTAGTAGATTACTTCTGAATGTCAGTTGCTGGAGAGTAGCTATAGTGGGGAGGCTTTGGCTTCTGTGTCTCTCTCCATGTGGGCCTTCAGGGCATCCACCTGGCCAACCGAGGAAAAGTCCAATCCATCTGGGGTTTTATGTTCTTAAGTGCCTTACCAGTGTATATCATTTTCAAATATATTTCACTGTCATGACTCCTAAACAAGGAACCCACAGAAATGTAGTCCTGAAAACCCCTCCTAAGTGTCTCTTACAAATAATTCTCAGCACCATCACAAAATGACAATTCCCATATTTTTAAGGGGGATGTGATGACAATTAAACCAATATAAAATGGGGTTACAGTTAGTCATTTAGGAAACACCCTTGTAACTGATTACTGTAAATTTTCCAATTGCTTCTACTTAACTATATGAATTTAATAACACACACACACCAACCTGCGATCAATGTTTGAATTTAAAAATTTGAAATTCCAAATACATTCCTTTTTTTGTGTAAAATTTTGTTTTTTAAAAAAGGATCCAAAAATTTTCTGAATAGGAAGACACATAATACAGCACTGGCTAGCCGTAAGAACACGGAAAAATTGGTACCTCCCGAAAGCCATTTGTCTGCAACAACAAATGTTACAAATCTTCTAAATCTTCACTGCCAGATAATGAAGTAGGTCATAAAAACCATTTATGAGTCACTGTGGGAAAATTATTGCTCCTGATTTAATTTAATATGAACAATTTTACTAAGCAGGACACTTGGTTTTATCACTTCATAGATCAGGATGAAGCCAGATGACTGCTCTTTAGCCAATTGCACTATGTCTTGTTCAAATTTTCTAAAAATCTTCGGAGCTGATATCATCATCAAAATATCTAATTTTCAACCACATCTGTGGATACTTAAATCTGGAGTCTGGAACCATAAACAGATAAGACAGATCTTTTTACAAACTTTTTAAAAGCCCTAGAGTTGCAGAAAAATTTGAAATCTTTAAACAAAAAACACACGGGGGGTTTAACCCCCCCCCAAATCCAAAATAATAGAAGCAGCACCTAGAGCTTTAAGAAACAAATATCCTCACAACAGTATTGCTAGCCTTCAAATCACAGTTTCTGTCAGCAAAAGGCATGGGGAAAGCACAGGGCTCTTTCCGAAGCTCTTCTGGCCTTTGAGAGAGGACTCATAGGGGCCAAGCCTGCCAGCAACCACTTGGAGGTAGGTTTAGGGCACATCTGCCTAGGAATAGATGTTTCGAGGGCATCCCCCTATATATTATACTGCAAGATAAGTTGGCACTAGCACTATATTCTCAATTGCTATAATAAGGTAAGTGCAAACTTCAAAGTTTAGTTACATTGTAGCACCAATTGCCAGCCTGGGATAAACACTGGGGAGGGTTATTTCCACGATGGTTGTAAGCATCCAGACGTGTACCTGACCTTTGGCTTAGGCCCTTTGTCTTACAGATGTTTAACCTAAATGCCATTTTTGTTGTAAATAAAAATATAGCCAACCACATTTCAATTGCTCATAAACAGTACTTTTTAATGAAGGCAGTTCATATATTTGGCCCAGAGTCACCACTGTTGGGTAATCAAGTGGATGAGAGATGAGGCAGTATTGCCAGCTCCCCTCTTTCATCTATACACCCTTCCCTCCCAGCCTGATGTATTTCTGCACATGCAACACGGTGAGCAAGTCCTACAAGGCATTCAAAGAACATGGGGAGCAACTGCCATGTTTTGTGTCTCATAGAGAACCTTGTCGTGATGAACACAGCAGAGGATCTTGGGACAACGACCACAGCAAATGCTTTTGAAGGAGCCTTTCTGGGAGAAATCAGGGAGTGCCAACAGGATGGCAACAATTCAGCCACGCCAGGCTAGAAGATAAAGACCCTTCTTCCTGTATTGTCTTTGACATGATATGCAATCACTGACCATTAGCACTGTAACGATTCCTGGTTTATGGGTGTGTGTCTCTTTAAAAGTTTGGTTGCATGTGATAGTCTAGAGTGCTTGAAGAGGCAAGTGTGGTGTGATTGGTGAGTGACAGAGAGGGGGAGGGGTTTTGGAAGTGATGCTGTATGCATGAATATGTATGTCTATCAGGAGTGACAGTTTGAGGTTTTGACAGTTGAAGAGTGACAGTTGATGAAGACAGTGGTGTTTAGAGGAGTTAGTTCTGAAGTCTGAGGGAGAGAAGCAGTCTGTGTGTGTGCAGTTAAGAACAGCTCAGGTTGTTCTGAGAGAATCGTAAAATGTAAATGAAAGTAATTGAAGACAAAGTTTAGGAAAGGCTGTATGTCCTGGAGAGAAACAGTGAACTTACATGACCTTGAGTTAAAGTTACAAAGTTACATGCCAAGATCCCTGACAGTGAAGGGGAAAGTGTGTGAAATACCAAAGCAATTGTTTAGTATTTACCCATTCCTAGTTACAGTGTTCTACCATATTATTTACGAATTATATCAATAAATCTACTTTTATTTAAGATACCAGTTCTGAAAGAAATACTTTCCAGGAAACACACAGACCCTCATGAAAGCCTAAAAACCGACCTACCTACCCAGTGATAGAAATATTATAGTATAAAGGTTTGGAAAGCCTTAAATTTCTTGGTGGCAGCCGGATAGACACAGTAAAACAAAACATAAAAAGAACAATTTTAAAGGGAAACCAGACCTCCCCAGATAAGGGGTCGTCACAAGCACGATTTGAATGTTAAGTACCCTGTGGCAGCATGGAGCAGAAGGTCCTATTCAAATCTTCCCATTCTCCTCAACGCTCCCACTGAATATATGACTCAGCTTCATGTCTCCAGTTTTGTAATCCTGAACTATAATTTAATAAAGAACTTGTCTTTCTCCCTACTTTGCCAAATGAGAGAAAACGAGCAGGGGGAGGGATCCCTTGTGCACATGAACTTTTGAGCGAAGGGGGGGAGCAGTTGAAAACGCGTAAAAATTACCAGGAAACACTCACCAGAACGGACTTAACCGATTCAGTGCATATTCAGAGACTTTCAAACTTTCAGTGAGTGTAAACAATACCAAAAGATGGTGGGGGAAAAGGACAAGCTTTCGAAACTTAAAGGCTTGGAGAGCCTGAAACCGGAAGTGACAAACGAGACGGCTAAAGCAGTAGCAGAGTATATGCACCTTCTGCTAGAGCAGCTGAACACCTTTAAGGAACAGATGACGGTGGTAACGCAAGGAATTACAGCGCAACAAACACAGATAACCGAGATGATACAAATGATGAAACAGGACAGTGAAAAAGTTAAGGAAGTGGCTGAAGAGACTCAAAAGGTGAAGAAAAAAGTCAAAAAGTTGGAAACAGAACAAGGCGTTATGAAAGATCAATTGCTGCAAGTCCAAATGGATAAGGCCAACATGGTCCTATGCTTCCAGGGGGTGCCAGAAAAACCGGGTGAGACTCTTAAAGAACTGATGTGTGAGCTACTTGCCCCAGTGGCAGATATGAAGGCGGAATTTCTGAAAAGCGAGATGAATGTGGTCTTTAGATCATATTCAGGTTACATAAAGAAAAATAATCTGCCTGGGGAAATTGTTGTAAGATTCTTGAAGAGGCACATAAGGGATGCAGTCCTGAAAGCAGTCTCTGGAACACCCCTGAAGGTGGGGGAAATACTGTCAGAACGCTAAAGGATATTCCATTTGATGTAAGACAATGGAGGAAGAAATATAAAGAACTGGTGACTTATCTTCAGACAAATTTTATTGGATATAAATGGCTATTTCCTGAAGGAGTGACTTTTAAGATGAAGGACAAATAAGAGAAGATTGATTCTGTGTTTAAAGCTAAAGAGTTCCTGAGGGTGCAGCTGGGAAGAGCAGAGGAGGACGATGGTAAATTGAGCGGAGAAGTGGATTCAGGATCCTCCGGGGAGGACTCTCTGACCGAACAGGGGGCAGCAGCCCCAAGAAGTCCTTATAAGTTGAGAAAGAAGTAGGGAAAAAAGAAGTAAAGGCTGAAGGACTCTGAATTGTGCCTTGAACTAGATAATCTGTTGTGATTATGGGGGGGGCTGTTTTCAGGCAGTTTAAACTTAAAATAAGGAGAGAGAAAATGTGAAAATGTTTGGCTCTGTTTATAGAGATGAAATTGAATTTAAGGCTTATCGTAACAAAGCTTATGGAGGATCTCCTCTCTTGGGTTTTTAGGTAGTAGTTGGTATTCTTTACTTTTTCCCAATATGTGTAGTTAGCGTCCCCCTTTTCTTTTGTAGTATTTGTAGTTATATAAAATAATAAAAAAATCCCCTCCGGGGGAATTAAAAAAAGAAGAAAAAGAAGAACTTGTCTTTCTGTCGCCCTTCCCTGGTGCCATTTAGTCAGTTCTATAGTTTTCTCCTGATAAGTTGCCCACCTCTCAAGTATTCCTTTATCCTCTGTCGTAATCTTTTGTTTCTTAAAAAAAAAACATTGTTCTGCTATGGGCCAAAAACAGAATAACTGGCCTGGCTTTAGAACCAGTAATTTGAGTCTGATCCTTGATTTCACCAGAACTGCAACGGATTCCCAGCGCACACACTGGCTCTCCTTCTTCCATCTGATTTCAATAGTACAGGTAATCTTTGCACTCCCCCTTGATCTATTTTCCCCTTTATTTTCCAAACCACATGTACATACCTTTAGCTCAAAGAGTAACTCCTGCTCCAGTTCAAGTCAAGTCAAGTCAAGTCAGCCTTTATTGGCATAAATTATCAGTACCATTTATACATTTTAAAACCAGTTAAAACTCATATATACAATTCTAGAAGAACCTTTGGCGCAGCTTTAAAGCCAAGCAGAGAAACTTAGCCACCTTCTCTGTGATCTCCGGACTCAGATCTCTTAAAAGTCTATTCACCTTAAGTGCATCAGAGCAAGCACTCATGCTGGTTAAAAGAGAGTGTAAGTATGTGATTCTTAGGTCCATATACAAATTGCAGTGCAGGAGAACATGAGTGATAGATTCCACACATTTCGATCTGCAAGGGCAGTATCTGGCCAGATGAGAAACCTTGTTAAATTTGCCAAATAAAATGGCAGACGGCATAGCATTACATCTGGCCAGGGTGAACGCTCTACATTGTTCAGGGGCCTGCAGAGAGGATAGATACAAAGCCATCAGCCCTGTTGTAATGGGAATCTCAACATTCAAGGGGGAGCAGGTTTTATTGCCTAAACTATATAAAGTTTGGCGCTCCGAATCTAACAACCTGTTTTTAATTTGTTGGAATGCAACACCAAAAGGCAACATGGACAGGGATTCCAAAGAGAGACCCAATACTTTAATTTTCCCTTTGATATATGCTGACCAGTTTGAGAGTTTAAGCTCGGGGAGCATGTGATGTATAAGACTCCCATGTTCAAAGTTATAATGAAGGCGGAGCCAGTATTTAAAGGTTGTAAACCACGCACAGGTTTCCATCAAGGACGAGCCAGTTTCCAAATATATGACCGCGTTCGGTACACAATTTGGTAGGGCCATAATTTTCCGCAGAAATTTGAATTGGACTTGTTCAATGACGTGGTCAAAAGATCTAATCCAGATTGGGATGCCGTACAATAACTGGGAGCTAATTTTGGACCTGAAAATTTTGGTTGCAGTTGGCACAAATTGGTTGCCTCTGCGGTAGAAGAAACGTGCTATGGCACGTGCTATGGCACTAACACTAGCGAGCGTCACCACATATTTGCGATGGGTAGACCACATTGCCTTATATTGAAAGTGAATGCCTAGATATTTGTAGTCTTTAACTTGCTCTATTGCTTTACCGTTAATGGACCATTGGTATAATCTCCACTTTTTGGAGAACACCAGGATTTTGGACTTATCATAGTTAAGCTGAAGCTTGTAGTTGATTAAAAAAAGCAAAGCAGCGAGACAGCAACCCTCTCAAACCAATTTTAGAGTGGGATAACAACACTGTGTCATTGGCATAGAGTAATACGGGGATATGTGTTTTTCCCAGTTTGGGACTGTGACAATCAGAATCAGAGAGCTGGGCCGCAAGATCGTTAAGAAAGATGTTGAATAAAAAGGGGGCTAAAATACAAAATACAAAATAAAAGGAGCTGCGGTGGCTCAAGTGGTTAAGATGCTGAACTGCAGGCTATGGAAGGTCAGTAGTTCAGCGGTTCAAGATGAACACCGCAACCCTAGAGTCGGACTCGACTGGCTTTCGAGCAAGGGAACCTTTACCTTTACCTTTAAAATACAACCCTGTTTAACACCCTTGTTTGTGGCAATCTTAGGTGTCAAGTTGCCTAGTGGTGAGCATTTGATCTGACATGTGTTGAGAGAATAAAGTTGTTTGATGAGTAGGAGGAGTATCTTGTCCATATTTAACTGGTCAAGTTTGGACCAAAGAAGGTCCCTGTCAACTAAATCGAATGCCCCCTTCAGGTCCAGAAAGGCTACAAAACGTTTCTGGTTATTCCGTACAGTATGGATGTCAACAAGATGGGATAAGGTGATACAATGATCTAGGGTGGTCTTCCCTTTACAGAACCCCAGCTGTTCGGGTCCTTTTTTTTTTTTCTTGTAACATCCATGAGTTGAGCTTGACCAATAAGTGTTTAGAATATAATTTGCCTATGATGGATAATAGACTGATTGGCCTATAATTGCTCGGATTTGTATGTTCGCCTTTTTTGTATAGCGGAACAACTATTGCATTCAACCAAGCCGAAGGGATTGTGCCTGCTCTATCTACTACTGTAAACAGGGGTGCAAGCAGGGAGGCCCACCAGTCCGGGTCAAGTTTTAAAATTTCTGGCGGAATGGCATCCGGGCCAGGGACTTTCCCTGGTTTCAGTTGGGCAATGTGTTCTTTGACTTCCGCCGGTGACACAGGTGGCCAATCGGGAAGGTCATCTATCAGGGACACTAAAGACTCAGTACGGGGAGGTTCTTGATAGAACAGATCTGAAAAATACTGGAACCATACATGGGAGGAAATGGCAGACATAGAAGGGTCATTGGTTCGAAATGCACCAGAGACTATGCCCCAGACTTTTTTTGGAGTTCTTTAAGGTTGTAGCATGATACAACTCATCCCACCGAGTTTGAAAGAAATCAAATCTCTTTTTTAAAAAAATATAAGTTGGCACAACTGGTTTTTAAGATTAAAATATTCTGGAGGGGGAGTTGGAGCCCTCGAATCACGGTAGTGGCTGTATACATTGCGTAGTAAAGTTTTAATTTGCTTACATTCTTTATCAAACCATGAGGGACTTGTGGGACTCTGGGCACCCTGGTCTTGCACACAGTGATTCAGAGATATGCGATATTAGGGAATCATAAACTGACATGGCTGCAGCAGGATCCGAAACAATTAGTAAAAACTGCTCCAGTTTACAATCTGTCTCACATTCTGCTGAATGTCTGGTTGTTGTTGCTATATTAATTAGGATAAGGAATGTGTTTGTATTTTGAGTTAATATTGCTAGTATTTGCTTAGGGTTATCCCCCCCACTATTATACCAACTCCCTGAATTAATTCTATTCCTTTTAAATCAGGTCTCTGTCATCCTTTTTGTACTGAAAAACTTGCTACTCACAGTCACCTCTTTAGGTAAAAGATCCTGGGCTTCTGCACCCTATACAAACATGCAAGCTAATTCCCCATGTTTATAAAAGCAATGTTCAGGTGTTTGTGGGGGCGTGGTAACAGTGGTATACATGCATGTGAGAACCAGTCTACAGACCCAAATACAAGCAATTGTCAAGTATATGCGCTTTAGGAAAATGTACTGTGAGTCAGGCCCGTGGCCATGGTGGGGCATCTCGGGGCCATGCCTCCTTAATTACAAGCCATGCCCCACAAAACTCTCTCTTCGCAGTTTATATTTAGCTGCCATGCTGTGCCTGGTCCTGCTGCACCCCATTCTCATCCAGCCAGATGGTCTGGAATGACTCCTCCTGAATCACCTTCCCCTTGATCAGCTGGCCAGTTTTGCCAGGCAGCGCAGGGCAGGGAGGCATTGGGCCGGCCAGCCCTCTGGCTTGCAGGCAGGCAGCCCCCACCCCCATGGAGCAGAGCAGCATGGCCCCAGCTGCCCAGCTGGTCCTTGGCTGCCTCCGCTCCCCCGTTCTTCCCTGGCAGGAAAAGCAAAGCCAGCTGAGGCGGTGGGCAGCTGCGGGGCCAGTGTGGCTGGCTGCTTCTTGTGAGGCAGGGGGAGGAGCGGCTGACTGAAGGCGCCTTGCAGCTGCTGCCTCCCCCTTCAGAAGCCCCATGTTTGTTTGCCCACCAGCCCAGCCAACTTCTCACATTCTGCAGAAGGGGTGGTTTAGGAGGGTGAGTGCTGGAGGGAAGGCCCGCTCTCTGCTTGGAGACAGGGTTAGCAGACAGGGGAATTTTTATTTATTTATTGAGAGGGAAATTCTCAGGAGGCTACAGGAGGAGCAGCAGTGTGAGTATATCTTTATTTTATTTTATTTGTATTTTATGACATCACGCCCCACCAGTTTCCTCAGTGCCGCCACCCCCCGAAAATTTCCTGGGTACAAGTCTGCAGCCACTTATTTAGAAGTTGCTATTTTGCTGACCTGGCTTTCAGTTACTTTGTCATAACTGGTTTGTGCATGGAACAGGGAAGCTGTGACTCTGCATGCTCTTAGGCTATATTATCTCTCCTTATATATAATTGAGTAAGAACATTCTATATGAACATTCTAAATTTGGCCCCTTTAGTGTATGGACGCTTGAATTGTCAGTCAGAAGACGCTGGCTGGGTTGACTGGCTGCTTTGTGCAGTCCTGCCCAGCGTTTCAAGGTCTTTTGCATATGGAAGCTGATTGGACTTCACTGCATTCCACACCTCAAACTCACCCCCCTCCCCGCAAGGCAGTTGGAATGTCAGTTGCATATGGAACCTTCAAGGTCTTTTGCATATGGAAGCTGATTGGACTTCACTCCATTCCACACCTCATACTCCTGCTGAGGGTGGGGTCTGAGGAGGAGGAGGAGGAAGAGAAAGAGGAGGACCTCAGACAGATACAATGCCATACTCCCCACCCTCCAAACAAGCTGTTGCCAGTCTCCAGGTGACAGCTGGAGAGCTCTTAAAGCTCTGGTGCTAATTCAAAGTGCTGCAATTTGTCGACAGAGTAGTGTTTTGGCAAATCTTTAGGAATTGTTTGGTGCATTTACGATGAGGCACCCACCCAGAGCCTCTGGCATTTTCTCACTCTGCTGGCATCAAAACCAATTTAAGGCAAAATAAGAGGCTACTGAGAGGGGAGGAGATAAAGTTGCCAGCTTTAGGTATGGAAAATCCTGGAGATTTGAGGAGTGGAGGCCGGAGAGGGGGACCTCAGACAGGTTACAGTGCCATAGACTCCACCCTCCAACCCAGCTATTTGCTCCTGGGGAACTATTGTTGCCAATCTTGGCCCAGCACCCATCAAACCATTCTCTTCAACCCCCTGCTGTGCAGCTGACTTTCCCCTAGGGTTGCCAATCTCCAGGTGGGACCTGGAGATCTCCCACTGCTACAATTGATCTCCAGATGACAGAGATCAGTTTCCCCTGGAGAAAATGGCTGCTTTGGAGGGTAGACCCTATGACATTATACCTGCTGAGTCCTTCCGCCCCCCCCCCCCATGCTGCCCTCTACAGAATCCACCCCCCAAAACTCCAGGTATTTCCCTCCTTAAACCAGCCACCCCTACTTTCCCCTCAGTGCCTGATGGTAGGCAACTTAGTTTGGTCCAGTCACCTACTTTGGCCTTTGGGAGAAAACATATTGGGGCCAATCCTGATAGGGTTGCCAACTCCCGATGGGAAATTCCTGGAGATTTGAGGGATGGAGCCTGAAGAGGGTGAGGTTTGAGGAGGGGTGGGACCTCAGACAGGTACAATGCCATAGACTCCACCCTCCAAACCACTCAGTCCCTCATGGGGAACCATTGTTGCCAATCTCCAGGTGAGGGCTGGAGACCACTCAAAATTACAATTGCTCTGCAGAAGGGAGGGTGGAAGTCAGCTGAAGTCAAAGGGGCAGATAATGGTAGGTTGATAATTAGCTGCGAAGGAGATGGGGTTGCCAACTCCAGGCTGGCAAATTCCTGGGGATTTGAGGGGTGAAGCCTGGAGAGGGTGGGGTTTGCGGAGGGGTGGGACATCAGGCAGGTAGAATGCCATAGACTCCACCCTCCAAACCAGCCATTTCGTCCTGGGTAACAATTGTTGCCAATTTCCAGGTGAGGGCTACAGATCACTCAAAATTACAACTGCTTTTCAGGGTGCAGAGATCAGTTCCTCTGGAGAAAACAGTGGACTCTGCCATTATACCCTGCTGAGGTCACCACAGCAAAATGACACTGTTTGCCCAAAGCCAGAGCACTCCCCCAGAGCCTCTTTCTAGATCTCGTTGTATTTATTTCCACAACGGGCTTTACTGCTAGTTTGGCTATATAATAGTATATAACGAATGTTCATCCGTCTAAGAAGGCCAGGGCGGCATATATGATTCTGTTCTCTCTTCTACTTTATCCTCACACCGACCCCTTGAAGTATAGCCAGCCTGAGAAAGAATGAGTTCACTGCAGAACCGCGATTTGAACCCACTTGTTGTCGGCCTGATCCGGTACTTAAACCAGTAAATCCTGCTGGCTCTCAGAATGTTTAGAATTGTCATCCGGATCCTATAGCGCTTTTATTCCCCCCCCCACCCCAATAAACAGTTGGTCACAACTTTTAGTAAGTGTGCCTCTGCAATTCAGACAACACCTCTCTATCCAGCGAGAAGCTAGGAGTCCTCCAGGGCACTTTTCCCCAGCAGAGGGGGCTGGCTTCCGCAGAAGAACGCGGCTCCGCCTCCAGTACTCCTCCACTGCTCCTTGCCGCTGGACTAAGAGGAAGGTGGAAAGGACAGGCCCGGACCAGAGTGCACAGCACGGCCGGGGTTGGGAGCGACGAGCGGAGGCAGGTAGGGTGGCGCGCTGTGCAGGGTGGGCGCAAGCTGCGAGCGGGGACCAGCTGCTCTCCGAAGCGCTCTCGCTGCACGAGGAAAGGGGCTGGGATCCCAAGGAGGGTTTGCGTCTTCTGGCGCTGGCACAGCCGCGACGGGGGAGGGGATTGCGCACCCCCTGCACATTTTGCTGTGTACACCCGGCGAACGGATGCAAGCCACATTTACTTAAGCAATAGGCTTCTTTGATCTTAGAGAATCTTCTGCGTACCCGGGGGTTGCTTAGTGTGTAGCAGTTTATAGTCTGTCCTGTGCTAATAACAAATTACAAGAAATTGCCCATTTTTCTGTGTGCACTTACTCGTGAGTAAATTCCACTGAACTTAATGACAGCGCCCCCCTCCCCCCTTCATTGTATGAGGTTTCATGTTTACGGGCCTTTACTAGGAATAAATAATGTTGGACATCGTGGAGCTGACGCTCAAATGATCCTTTCTAGGATCGTGCTGCAAATTTGTAGGTATCCAGTGGGACTTTTTGCACGCCCCAATATTACATATATCGATATCTGTTTCCATTAGAATTAAGGAACAGCCCTGTAAAAAATAGAAACATTAAACACATTAACCCTTGCAATGCCATGTATATTGGTAGTTGGTTCTAAAGAAATCTTGATTTATGGTGGCACAAAACTGAATTATAATCTAGTTTTGGCTAGAACTAGGAGGAAGGAAACATAAGAGTCATGTGGTAGTATAGGGTTGCCAGGTCCCCCAAGCATTTGTGGGGGGGGGGGCAAGGAAGTAAGGTTGCCACCTCCAGATGGGAAACTCCTGGAGATATGGGAGTGGAGCCTGGAGAGAACAGGGACCTAAGTGGAGTACAGTGTTGTAGAATCCACTCTCCAAAATATCCATTTCCTCCAGGGGATCACATCTCTGTAGTCTGGAGATGAGGTGTAATTCTGGGGGATCCCCAGATCCCACCTGGAGGCAATTATCCCTGTGTGGTACCTACAAATATATTCCAGTATTAGTTTTTGTGAGCTAGTGCCTACTTTTTCAGATGCTGTGAGTTGATCCTCACTATGCAGCTATTTTATATATGAGGTATAAATAAATAGCAAGGGCTGTGAAAATGCAGGATGAAATGAAACTATAGAATTCAGATCTAATCAAGACAAATAGAGACCCCCTTCACTAGTTATGCTAAGCAAGTAACACCTATAGTGGGTGGCAAGTCCATGATTTGCTAAGGTAGTCAACACCTGTGAGATAAAAATCTGAGATTCCTTTGTAGGGGAAAAGGTGAGTATGAAACCTCTTGGTATCAGTCTCCTTTTGAAGTTATTTTGTTGCAGGATGGTGACTGTCAGGTCAGCAGTAGAGTGGCCGGGCAGACCGAAATGTTCTCCTACTGGCGTTGGAATACTGTGATGTTTAATGTCAGATTTGAGCCCATATATTCTTTTCTGTGATGTTTGTCCTATGTAAAGAGCCGAAGGACTGTGTTGGCAGGTGATGATATCACGCTGGAAGATGAGCAAGTGGATGAGTACAGCTGATGGGGGGTACAGCTGATGTCCTCTAGTCTGAGTGTATGTAGGGACAAAGATGGAAGCTTAGTCTATTGTGGAGTCTGGTCCCTGGGTTTGTATCTGTTAGGTGGCCCACTGGTGTGGATAAGAAGCTGTTATGCATTGGACTGGATATCCAATGCCTGTGAAAGAGAAACATCAATATCCAGAATGGGCTGTGTTGGCTGTCCCCTGGACAGTTATGACATGTCTGTGAGCAATTTGTGTGGCTGAGACGTTTGCACTAACCATTTTTATATGCAAACCAACCGTAGGAATCAGTGCAGAAGTCATACCATTGAGCATAAACCAGTCAAAGTCCTTTCAAATCCCATTAGTTTTGAAAAGTCCTTGCATTCATTTGATCATTTCAATGCATGGATGAGACGATGGTGTAGGGGGGAAGGGTTCAGGTTTGTTAGGCACTGGGATGCTTTTTGGAACAAGAGAGAGCTGTACAGGCGAGATGGTCTCCACTTGTCCGGAGAAGGAACCAGGCTGCTGGCGCTTAAAATAAAAAAGGTGGCAGAGCAGTTTTTAAACTAAATGTTGGGGAAAAGCCGACAGGAGATGAAAAGTCTCTGGTTCGGGTTGGCTCATCTCAGAGAGATGAGGGGGTACCTGTTGCTTTTCTACAGGGAGGTGAATTGAAATTGTCCACTGAGACCATGGCTAGTGACATGGACTGCCTGACAAGGTCTCGAGATAGCAAGAGGAAGGTGGCAGGCTTAACTAGTATGGGAAATTACAGCTGTTTCTATACAAATGCTAGAAGTGTCCGAGGTAAAATCGGGGAGTTGGAGTGCTTGGTGTCGGAGGGAAAAATAGACATTGTGGGTATTTCAGAAACTTAGTGGGATGAGGAAAATCAGTGGGATACGGTGATTCCCGGTTCTATATTATATCGGAAGGATAGGGGGGGAAGGGTTGGAGGTGCATGGACGGCTTCAAAAGGGAATTAGATAAGCATATGGAGCAGAGGTCCATCAATGGCTATTAGCCACAAGGTATAGATAGGGACTCTGGGGCAAGTGATGCTCTGTCATCTTGGTGCTTGGGGGGGGGGTCAACAGTGGGAGGGCTTCTAATGTCCTGGCCCCACTGGTGGACCTCCTGATGGCACTGGTATTTTTGGCCACTGTGTGATACAGAGTGTTGGACTGGATGGGCCTTTGGCCTGATCCAACATTGGCATCTCTTATGTTCTTATGTTCATCCTGTGGATTGTGCGCTATGGTTGACAGTTGTAATGTTGATGGTTGCACATCCCTTGGCATTCTTTTTTGACAGTCTTAAACTCATCTATGTAAGTGAGGAGGTCTTGCTTCTAGTAATATTGCCAACTGCACAGTAATGCTAGTTTTAGTGGACTCAGAAAATTGCTGTTCACTGTTGAGCCTAACACAGTATATTCTCTTTCATTACAGGCTGTGTTATGATGGGTTGCAGATTGCCCCTTTGCGCTTTTAGAAATCTAAATGCTTGGCTTGGGCTCTTGGAGAATTCACCTTATAAACTCTGTGCACCTTGGAAGAGATTACTGTACTCTGCAAACTATCAGCCAGTTACAGCAGTCATCCCAAAACATTTCTTGGTTTCTCCCATAAAATGCCATATGCATTTGATACCATTATCCAAATGTACACCAGGAATTTCTGTACGATTCAAAAGTGACAAAAGTTCTCGGAAGAATATGAAACAAACTATACAGGAGGAGGAGGAGGAGGATGAACATGAAGAGATCAGTGATTCCGAGGATGAGTTTGAAGATGATCTCACCATAGTGAAGGACTACAAAGATCTTGAGAAAGTAGTCAACTCATTTAGATTTGATGTAATCATGAAAGCTGGTCTAGATATTGCAAGAAAGTAAGTATAAAAGTATAGAATGACTTGCTGATAGATTTACTTTTTTAAGCTTTCAATTTTTTCTGCAAACTTGGGGGATCACCCAAGTTCGCAGAAAAATCTGTGCTTTGGATTCTATACCAATTTATTATTATTATTGTTTTGAGGAGCATTTTGAGACAGAGTTCATACTTACACCCTGCTGTTATGCTTGCAGAGAATATTGAAAAAGGCATAAACTGAAATTGTCAGGGGTTTATTTTAGTTCATCTGTGGGATTATATATGAAAACCTGCTATTAAATTGTTAATTTTTTAAACCATAGTTGTGAAATTGATTTTATGATTATGTTCCATTTGTTTATTTGGTAAAGTGATCTGTTTAATTAAATCGCATACTTGTAAGCATAACAGTTGGGTCCTGTGTGTAGAGGTTAGCCTAGTGCAGATATAAAGTAAAGGTAAAGGTTCCCCTGCTCGAAAGCCAGTCGAATCCGACTCTAGGGTTGCAGTGCTCATCTCCGTTTCAAAGCCGAAGAGCCAGCGCTGTCCGAAGACATTTCCGTGGTCATGTGGCCGGCATGACTAAACACCAAGG